>NC_073692.1:192960058-193010058 GCF_029784155.1 Uranotaenia lowii | reverse complement strand
GAAAGCGCGACAAAGCTGATGCCAGGGTGTTTTGAAGCGCGACAAGAAGAAAATCCAATGGGAATGTTGTTTTTTCTCGATTAAAAGCAGTGATTTCGGGTTTTAACCACAATAGTTCGTAGATCCGTCCAAATTTGTGATGACGAACTAAATTATATCTGAATCGACGGAAAATTTTTTATAAATTCTTAGTTCCCGCAAAAAAAACATAGAATTTTGTCGGTTGAAATTTCGGCATTTTTGCAATCCGGATCATGATCTGACGAGTTTTTAATTGCTCCCTAAAGAAAGGAGACGATTCCAAGCATTATCGGATGTAGAGAAGTGATAATTTGTAGTGAATTTTGAAAACGCCATGGCGCGCCAGCGTGACATACCAATGCGTTGCATTGCTTTCTTATTGGAATTTATAACGCAAAGCAATGCTTGTCGCCTCAGCTTGACATCAGCCTAAAGCATGCATGTCAAACTCATGAGGGTGAATACATACAATTTTTTTTGATAATTTGGCGGGCCGCACACAAAAATCAGTAGCAGGATATTCGCTGAAAAATTTTACCTGTTATAGTGATAATTGCTTAACACTTATCATGAATTAACTTAATTTTGATAACGTTTAAGGTGACTATGGAATATTTTCATACGGCCCGCGAGACCCCAGTTTAACATGCCTGCTCTAAAGCGTGTTTTCTCGAAAGAAGCTTACACCCCTTTGGCACCTCATAAAAAATGGATTTAAGTTTACAGCCAAGAACCCCATCATTGTCATGATATTTGGAGCGGATGCTTTGAATGGATTGAAGATGCCTCCTGTTTTCATACAAGCTGGAGTTTAATATTGAAGTCTACATGGACATTTTGAAGAACCAGGTGCTTCTGTGAATTTGTGCAAACTTCGATGAACCCGAAAATATTGAATTCCAACTGGATGGAGCCCATGCCATACCTCGAAACGGGCCAAAACTTAGCTGGAGGAGAATATAAAGTTTTGGCCGAAAGATTTTTGGCCTTCGAGCATTTCGGATTTGAGCCACCTCGACGTTGGGCGTAGGGGAGAAGCGGGCTATGTGCGCCTACTCAGCAGAATACTGATTTATTCAAATATTACATCGAATATGTGTACAAAAACTATATACACATAAACAGACATCTGTTTACTATACATTGGAGTAATTTTTATGTTGAAATCTCCTTCAGTTTGTGAGAAATCGATTTTATTAAAACTGTTGTCAAAACTGCCGAACCTCAAACCATGCGGGCTACATGCGGCTTGTTAAAGGCAAAATTTGTGTTTTTTAGGGAATTTTTCCAAAAAATTTCATTGGAAATGCTAGAAAATGATAACTTTACTACGACAAAGCTGAAGTTTTATAAAAATCTATTTCTTTTATTATTATATGGAATAAAACAAAAGTTAGAGTTGCCATATTCTGGAGGCAGTTTATCCAGAAGAAATACTTTATCAAATTTGTTTTGAGATCTTCAATTCTCTTCAGAGGTGTTAATTAGAGCTTAAATTCTAAATTTTAATGATAAACATCATATATTAACCCTTCATTTCATGATTTTTTATTTTCCCTTAAAAATAATTTTAAACAGTTGAAAATTATGTGTTTGGGCTCGGCCGATGTGGGGTTCGGATTTCGGGGAATTTCTTTCCGTCTCCAATCGACGGCATCCACCAACAGCAGGAACTCCAGGTAAGTCGCCGACCACTTTCGGTATAGCAGCTGATCACACCCGTTGGGGGAGAAATTTTGTTTGCACTATTCGGGTTCGGGTTCTGCTTGCGAGATAGCACCACACACTATGCAATCGATAGTTGTTGCCACCAAATACTTTTCCCAATTTTCGGAACTATTTAAGAAGTCGCTTGGTTGGACTTAAGATTAATTTATTGCGAAGAAGCGAAAAGCCGTGCGATTCGTTCAACTTTACTTTCTATTCTAAACTTAAAATGGCTAACTAAACTATTGTATGTAGCTCTCTCTCTGGGTTCATCGCTATGTTGCGAGAGAGTTGTTTCTACACTACACAGCAAGAAAAATTCGTGTAATTTTAGACCGAAAACGATGCACGAAAACGGAACATCGATTTTGATGTAAAATTCTATCACGATGTATTTTTTTCAAGAATGTAATTTTTGAGTCGTGTAAATTTAGATCGAAAACAATGCACGAAATCGGGTGACGAAAGCAATCGTGTAAAAATACATGGGGATGTAAATTTTAAGATTTATTATCGTAAATATTAGACATCTTTGCTAAATATTCAGGATTTGCTGTTGTCTATGAATGAATACGCTGCTTTTGAAATTTTAATTTCGCATATATTTCCAAAAATAAACTAAAAAGACAAACATCATACCGCACACTGTCAGCCTGCAATTTTTGTTTCATCCGATGATTCCCAGCACGGTGATGTTGTACAGATGGCCGTCACCAGGATCCTCGATTCGTCCCAGAACACCATTATTTTTCGGTCAGCGTCACCTCCGCCTGACGAAAATTTCTCCGAAAAATCCCTGCCGCTGCGAAAAATCTTATCTTGCTGCAATGGAGAGAAAACTGATTAATTTCAACAGCATTTTTTTGTCAACATGACATTATTATGGACCTACCAGCTTTTGAAGGATTCTGGAAATGCTAGAGCTACGCCTACGACTCGTTTTCGAATATTTTTCTTACTTGTTTACTTTTTAACCGACGCGCGCCACACAAGTTTCACATTTCCATTTAATTTTAAATCAAACATACAATTTTACACTGATTGTGATATAAAATTCATTGACCGCTTGATTTTTACATCACGGAATGTAAAATTATAGCAAAACAATGTATTTCTATTCACTTTTTGAAAAAAGACTAAAATTACATCAAAAGGAGTTGAAAATTACATCGTCGTCGATTTACACTTGTAAAAAATTAGACTACTCGTGTTTTAGATTCCGTATACTTTTAGACATTTTTTGCTGTGTAGGGTACGATCACAAATATTGGTTTAACGAACAAATGAGTTACAGTGTCAAGTTAACATAAGACACATTACAACACAAACTTATTCTGATTCCTGATCGGTGTAGTACCGATCATTATGTTTAAATCAAGAAAAAAAATTAAAATAAAATACGATTTTTCACTTTCTGCATACACTAATTGTTGCAAATTTGTTACTTTATGAAACGAAGAGTTAATTCTATTTAACCTGTTATTTAAGGTTAGCGGCATTTTCCAAACATGATGGGGGCTTAAATTTCTTTTACTTCTAAGGTTCATTTGAATAAGAAACAAAAACCATCCAACTTTTGGTTTTGAGCTTCTTTACGTATAATTTTTTAAAGTCAGGGCTTGTGATATAGCTCAGTTGGCAAGTCTGTTGTCTCCTGAGCCGATGTCCGCGAGTTCGAGCCCAAGAGTAAACATCGAACACAGTTGTACCGGATAGTTTTTCAATAACGATCCGCCAACTGCAACGTTGATAAAGTCGCGAATGCCATAAAGATGGTAAAACGACTCTAATCGAAACAAAAAAAAAAAAAAAAAAAAAAAAAAAAAAAAAAAAAAAAAAATTTTTAAAGTCAAAATATTACATCAAAAGGTATTAAAACCTTGTATATATTTTTAAGTTTTTTTTAGTTGGTTTATTCATGAAATTCTTTTTTGCCTTATGTTGAAAGCGTATCATCCTCAAAATGCATTGATTAGATATGTTGTCTTGTCAGCTATTTCGTCAAACGGCCCTAGGCGCATTTAACCCGATAGGTCCATTTAGGAAACCTTTCCCCTATGTTCAAGCAAGTGCCTGTGGATTTTCTCACCCAAGTGTCGATTCTCTGAAGGCTTCCATCTCTGAGGTGTGAGCTTCAATTCCTTATATAGGTATGTGTATCTACATGAGCTATAAATGAAAAGTTTTAAATCATGTAAACATCAAGAAAAGTATTTTTGAAATTTGATGACAGATTTTCGTGTTTTTGTAGGGACCATCTGTATATGGTTCAGAATTTTTACATCCTATGGCAACCAATAAAAACCAACAACGGCTACACCCACAGTTTTAACAATCATATTTTTTTTCTATCCTTTGAAAAAGCTATGTAAACCTACTTCAATTGATAATCATATGAGCATGCAGGATCCGATGAACGGTTTAGCACAGATAAAAATTCAAACAGTTTTCAAATGACTTTTTCCCAACAATTTTTTTCCCCTATTTTTCTCTGCTACCTACCGGTCAATTTCCAATTGAATGATGGAAACTCCGTTTTTTTACTCACAACCGGTAAAGTGGGATGATGATAGCTAGCGAACCATATTTCCCCACTACTGGTGGTATCATCCCCTCTACCCTACCCAGTCGTGAATTCAATTGCCGGTTTGCCAGCAGATTCGGACTTCTGATTTATTGGGCTTAATCGGTCGCACGGTCGTCGAAAATGACGATGCTGGGGCATGCATAGGGAGGAAGGGACAAGGCCAGTTTCCATCAATTGCATCCACCCATCCCGAGGATGAGCGAATGACAACTCGGAAATACGGTGTGGTTATTTCCGTTAGCATTGGACCGTATGCATTTGGCAAATACGTTGTGTTTGATAGCTGTTTTTTGCTTCTCATGAGCTTTGTTTCAGAGTTCAGATGTAATGTCAAACAGTTGGATCATCTTAAATATATTTTTGATAAGTTTTTTCGAATTATTTCCCTTAGAAACGTAATTTTTCAAAAGTTCATACAACTTTCTTCTAAAGATAAAATTATGTTTAAAAATCTTAAACTGATGAAAAAAATTCCATTCGTTGGCATAAGCTACAGATTGTTTAACTAAGCAAGGTCGCATAGAAATTCCGTGTCCGTACTCTCTACCCACAGTACACTCGTTGCAGAAAAAGGGTCCCCAACTGTTTTTTTTTTACTCTTATGACTACAGTTCCTTCTGGTGAAGATAATTTCTAGAAGGATGTGTTCCAGCTTCAGGCCAAGGTTCGGTGCGGTGTGATGAGGAAGCGTTTCAGCCAACGACCACCAAAAGGACTCAACCCGACAAGACAGTCGGAAAAGTTGGATGTGGTTTTCCGTTTGCAACATCCCACGTTCCAGGCGTTTGCCGTAGTCGTTGAGTTTTCTGTCAGTTTTTTTTTACATTTTTTTCCTTATGGTTTGGAGATGGTTGTCAATACGAAGGTTGAAATTTTTAATTTCATTTCAAGATATCAAGTTTCTTATTGCGATTTTGATGTCAAATGACTTAAAAATGCATAACACGTCGAAATCGACTTACACGGACTCTTGGGAGCTTAGGATAGGTAATTATCTTTGTGCTCTGCAATTCTTTTCCTGCCACTATCCTACTCTGACTAAAACTATCTATTGTAAATAGCTGAATAGACATATGAAGTTTAACCACTGATAAGATTGAACAGCCGGGAATCCAAAGCATCTACCTCCAATAAAGGCAACGAAGTCACGTGAACCTCACATCTGTAAATTCTCTGGCTTGAGCAGTTGACAACAGTCTTCAGACTAATCCAACTGCTGATAAAATGTTAATAAATAAAAAAAAACAAATTTGGTGTTATCTCGAAAACAAAATTAATAAAAAATCGGCTTTCTGGGACCTAGCCGGTTTTCCGAAAAACGGCCGGTTTTCGATTTGTTGCCAGAAAGTCGTTTTTTCTATATTTTTTTGAGTAGATATCGACGATTCTTTAAGCATCAAAATTAAAATATCGATTTTCCAGGTTTCCTTTGGCCCTTCCTTAGGTGATTTTTGGAGCAAATAACACGAACACCAATCTATCAAATGGCATCAAATTTGGCATAAGAGGGTACTGCTAAATGGGATAATATGCAAGTTTATGTCACATAATTTTTCGATTTGTTCATGAAAAATAGTCAGGTTTATGAGCCTTCCCCTTGACGTAGTCAGAAAAATTATGATCTTCTTTCATTTTCATTTACTCAAAAACTCGTGTTTTTTCCTACTTCTCAGAAAAAGTGATAGCTTGCAACATAAAAATGTTCATGAAAATTGATTTAAAATTGAAAAAGGCACGTAATTTATTGTTTTGTTTGAACCAAATTTTAAATCATTTCTCTCACTGAAGCTGATATGTAAAAAAGCTTGAAGTTGCTCATAAATTTATGGATCAAATTTTTTAAGTCATTTTTTTTTACTTATTTACATGTAGCTGAAATTTTTAAAACAATATGGTTGAAGTTGGATGATTGAAATTTTACTGTCAACCATTTAGGAGCGTGTGGAAACGATAGTAAAAGAAATGTACAACCCAAGCAACCAAAAGTCGCATACTAGCTTAAACACGGGACTCCGAAGTTCACATTTGGCTGCACAAAGGTTTTACGAGACTTCCAGGTACTCATATCACATAAAAGTTACTCAGAAACTTTTATCGCCTTCTGAAGGACGAAAGCATCGAAAAGGAACTTCAATGCACCTTTTATGCGACATCTTCTCAAAGGCTATGTGCTTTCTAACGAACCAAAAAGTCACATCTTTAAACTTTAGGAGAATTTCAAGCGATTTGTCAAATACTTCTGTCAACTTTGTCGTTTTTTCGGATTGTTTACATCGGCAGAACATTGCATTTAATCAATTCGATAATTTGGAGTTTGTGCTGGCAGAGAAGTGCTGCAAAATTTTTAACCAGTTGCAAGCATCAAAGATTAACAGGCTCTGACTTATTGCGGTAAATATTTACGGAATTGCGACGTGAATACGGATTCCAGCTATTTGGACATTACTTGAACCCCTAAAGTGCCCTTTGTGAGTTTTTTTGGATATGTTGAGAAACTTATGTATATGCCTTTTAAATAAATAAATTGTGATGATTAACATTGTAATCATTTATTCAGTGTATCGAAAATCTCTTAAACACAAATAAAAAATTCCATAGACTTTTCTGTTTGAATGAATCCGGTCACTTATGGCTTTAAGCATTTCATAGTGAAGAATAAATATATCTAATAACTGCTCTAGAGAACGATTGCTGGTTTGGTCGAGAGGCTGGTGAATTTCATTGCGACCTGGAGAGCAGTGGTTTAATTTCGGGAGTGTAAGTAGCTTAGTTATTAAATCTGTTGAAAGGTCAACATCAAAATCAATGATAAAAACCTAGATAGACTGGCAACCTGGTAATCTGTGATCTGGTTGTCAGAGCAATGTGTCAACCGGATTTTTTTTCGGCCCGTAGAAGGTTCTATACGTGCTCCTAGGGCTGAATAGCATTCTCTTCAGCCTCTGAAATGAACTTAAAAATTACTTAAATTTAAGGCTGATTAGCATTCTCTAGGAACACCAACAGAAGCTGATTAAGCTTCTATGGTACCACGTTATGGAACTTTTGGTTGCTCGAGAAGACTCACTTTGCTTTGCATTCTGATGCATCTTAATCCGGATAGGTAACCGAAGGACAATCACATTTATTTAATAATTATTAACTATTATATGTAGTAAGACTTTTGGACTAGATTTTCCAAATTAATTTGTATAATGTTCTTAGGTAATATCATTAAGCCAATTCGTCAAACATAAGTAAGGTTTTAAACAGCATTATAAAACTTTGAATTTTGGACACCTTCAGTGAATAGCACAAATAAAAATTTACCCATAGTTTTGATCTTAAAATGCCGATATTTTCGGTTTCGAGAAATCTTTTAACATTTTAGTTAGTTTGTTTGAAAGCTGGTAATTTCAAAATCAACCTCCATTACATAATTTTGTAAACAAGTGTTATTAAAATTATCTTTATTGGCTTGATGATTGAGGGGAGAGGCGGGCTAAATGCGTATACTAAGGAGATTGCTCATTTCCTCCCATATTCCAATAGATTTGAGTCTGAAAACTATAAGCACATGAGCGGACATCTGTTTTAAATACGTTAAAGTAATTTTTTGTTAAAATCTCTAATGGTTTTTGAGAAAGTGATTTAATAATAAAAGTCAACGGATTGCTGTGGAGAGAGAATTCTTTGCATTCGGAATGGTAATGATCAAAATTCCACAACTGCTTAACAAATTGCAACAATTTGCAACAATCAGCATATTTTCACTCTCTCTGAGCACCGGTTTTTCTCATTTTAACTTAAACCTTCTAATTCTCTCTAACAAATTGCAACAAATTACCACAAATTCAATCATTGGCTGCAAAATTTGTTTGATCATTGACCATGATTCTCCGTTTATCTCAGTGGGGACTGATAAAAGTAGTCAAAATAGCCAATTTCCGAAACCTAGCGAGATAAATGCGATTATTTATGTTTTTAGCTACATTTCTGTTCCACTTGCAATATTTCTGTATAATTTAATTGAAATGGTCGAATCAGGTGTTATGCATACATCAAAGATTTCACTAGTTCATTTGCATAAAAATTAGTTGGGGATGCCAAACGGCCAGATTTCATTGAAATATTTTATTCATATCATATTTTTATCAGATCAGTATTAAGCTCGTCGATTTTCACTGTAAGGTTGTCATTAGAGCGTGGATTTCAGTAAAAAAGTAAATAAAATTATGGCATATCTATTTTTCTTGAAAGAACCGTCAATCTTACCTGATATTGACTTATAAAACCTGTCTCTTATTCCAATACCTTAACACTTATAACTTTGAAAAAACCTTCAAGTTGTTGAATTTCCGATCTTCAACTGAATAAGAAAAATCATCTACATTTTTACAGATGATGTACGCAAGGTTATTAAAGTTCAATATATTTAAAAAAACTTTTTACATCTTGTTTGAATTTTGTTTTTTTAATTTGTAAAATAATATGGGAGGGTGGGGAATCATGGGCCACTTTTTTTCGTTGTTCCATAACTTCTTTATTATAAAAGATAAAATGAAAATAAAAAATGGTATGGTTTTCTACATTTTCAAGGTATCTTATGGTATTTTTTTTAATTTTTACTAAGTTATTTTCCCCAAGTTCTGAAAAGCAATATTTTTTGGATTTTAAAAAATGGTGGGGAATCGTGGGCCACCAAATCCAAATTGACCAAATAACATGCAAAGTTTATGAGTTGACCCAAAACTGGATTTCCTAATTCATTTCGTTATTTTAAAGCAATTTCAGATGATGAAATAAAAAAGAGAGCTGTGATGAGATCGCATAGATTCCAAAACCTGGCTCGTGAACGTTTTGGCAAAATTTCTTATAAAGGATGGACAAATATTTTTCATAACTCTTCATTTGGCATTAGAAACTTTACAGATAGGAAAAACGTGTTTTAAGTTCTGAATGTGTATAAAAACATAAAAATAAAGGTGATTCAGATGAGTGGCTCACGATTCCCCACAAGCTATGATTTGCAAATTGGTTGCGTTTGTATGACTTATTGATGTTTCATCAAAAATTCCTTTTCCACGTGAAAGATCATGACAATACTAAGATCATAAGCGTATGAGCATATTTTTGATATGCACTTTATGTTCCCCATCGATGAAATTAGCGGGTGTTTTTTTAATTATGTAAGTAAATTTTTCAAACTTTTTTTTAGCTTGATAAATAAAAGAAGCATATGATGCGTATTTCAGTCAATAACATATAGGAATATATGCTCACGCAAAGCGACGACGATGTCAGTTGTTTTGAGATTTTTATCTCAACACACATCTGAGATATTAAAAGTGGCCCACGTTTCCCCATGGCCCACGATACCCCACTTTCCCCTATATTTTTTACGCCATGTGTCGAGAGCTGATTACCCTCAAACTGCACTGATTAGATATGTTGATCTATCAGCCATTTCGTCGCGCGCATATTACCCAATATGCGCATTTAGAAACACTTCCTCCTACTGACCACGTTTAGCATACTTTTTGTAAGGTTTTGTAAATTTCAGAGGGTTCAGCCAGACCCCATAACAGTAAAATAATTCTATTCTTACAATCTTTAGAAAAATAATAACCCAATCCAAAAGCGTAGAAAACAGCAGTATTCTTTTTGTTTCATAGCCGAAACCAATCGTGTGACCATCCCTAGCTCCAAAATAAATTTTATTGAGAGTTTGTGGACGTGTTTGAACAAAAAGGTAACCAAAAATAATGTTTCGAAAAAAAATGGAGCTATTTAGTTTTATGGGGTCTGGTTGGACCCTCCCACCCTCGAAATATCACCAAAACCTTACAAAAAGTATACTAAGTGTGGTCAGCAAACCATCAAGGCCATTAAAGGCCAATTTTAACAATTGGTTATTTGATTTCATCATTTTTATCGAATAAACCATAGAGTGGATTTTTTTTATCCCATACCCGTAATGTAGGCAATTCACTAAACTGTTTGCTACTGAATTTAGAAAAAAAAAATTTTTTTGGAAAAAAAAAAATTTTGATTTTAAAACGCTCATGAAGTTATATACCAGCTTTCCAAAGGAACTCATTTACATCTTAAAAGATTGTGAGAAACTGAAAATATCGGCACTTTAAGATTAAAAATGATGGGTGGATTTTTATTTGTGCCGACCACTATATTGCTCGACTTTTAATTTTTTCAAGTGGATTTTCTTTCAAATAGCTGAAGATTTGAGAAACTTTGTCAGGATCATTTTGTTATCATTATATGCTTACTTGGTTACGTAAATAAAATTAATTTTAATTAAATATAATTTAAATTTTAATAAGAACTTTAATCGAAAAATTGTACGTTAATTCTGATTTTACGTGTATTACAATCCCTAGTCCAAAGTTTCAGGCCAAGAATGGCAGTTCAGGTCACGGGAGGAAACTTTCTCAACAACTCATCCGATGATGGAAGCAAGCAAGCAACTTGCAGAGAACGTTAACGACACGACGACGGTCGTAGACAAACATTTTTGCACAGTTGAGCGTCGCACGTGGCAGCAAGTAGGTAACGGATGATAGGACCCGACCCGACCCGAACACAGCCAGCCAGATTGTTGCAGGCAGGCAGGCAGACATTCCTCGGACCACTTGGAACTTCCAGAGCTCTTCCTCCCACCATCATGAACGGAGTGAGGGGTCGTGCTACTACTGCTAGTACTAACGTTTTTGCCGGTTGATCCTTTCCAGCTGTATGTTGCACAAGGTGGTGGAAAAGGTTCGATTCTGTTTGTCTGCACAACCTTCTCGTGCTGAAGTTTTCTTCAACTTTTTTTTTGTTTCTCTTTCGAAGCACCGCACCGTACCGTACTTATGCGAATGTGCGCCTGGGAGTATGCTAACTGGTGCAAACACCCGGAGTGAGTTTTGCGATAGACTTTATGTGTGCAACTTTTGTGCCACTTGGGCACTCGTCCTTTTGCTGTCTCCGTTAGCTGTCATCGGCTGTGACATGGCATGGAGTCACCTATCTCCTAAGGAAAAAAATCAGATGCTTCACACCGAGGAAGTGGGTGGAATTGGCTGGGAACTTTCATGCGAGGGTAAATTCAACATTCACTTCACTGACAGAGAAAGAATGGTTTTCGTCGTGAAGGAAACGTGAGGTGATATGCCTTATTGCCTCATACGTTGTTGCGAGCTTTCACGATAACACCTAACAACTTTGGACATATCAAGATTGGAATCGATCGGGTACGGCATTTTGTAAGCACGTTTTAGTAAACGGTCCTTTAGGTTTTGATAAAGAATCATAAGCCTTGATGTAAACTTTAAGTAGAAAGATTTTTTTTTTTAATTTATGGGTCCATCATTTGCGAAATTTTTTTAAAGAACTGTCGTATGGTATTGGTCTTCCATGACACGCATATTTGTTTGTACTGTCTATGTCTGTGCACATCTCAATTGTACCGAATAAGTTAGATATTCTGGAATGGTTCAGCAGTTTTAACAGATAAAATACTGATATAGACAAATAATTAACATATTGATTAAATAATTAATTTTTAAATAATTAAAATGGATCTTCTCAAAGGAATATTCTTCCACTGAGATTCATTGAGTAAAGTTCTTTTTTGCATCTTTATATTTCCTCGTAGTAAATAATATTTCTTATATTCTCAGAAGGATGAAAGTTTGTCCACGTCTTTAATGTGGTTTTCTTGTTTGTTGCCTATGCTGAGAACAGTTAGCGTCTATTACCTGGGGGATCAAATGAGTTTTTTTGGTATGGGCGACTTTTGTGGGCCGCTAAAAAAATAAAATAAGGTTTACTCACAGTTAGTAAGGGTTCAAGATTATAATGTAGTTCAAGATCAAGATCACGATTCGAGCCATGATCAAGTTAAAAATCAGGATCGGCATCAGGAGCAGAATAAGAACCGAAAACGACCGGGATTGGAATCAAGATTAGGATCAGTATAAAGACCATATGTAGTTCCAGATTAAGACCAGGATTCGACACCAGATTCTAATACCTTTATACTTGACTAGCTGACCAGTGAGCCGGTATGCTTTGCTACACCTTCCAAAAATAAATAAAATTTGTTATAATTAGTAAAATTTTTATCGACTGGTTGGGTAATGAATAAATTGATTTTCGGCGATTTCAGTCACGAACCGATCGCTAGTGGCCGCTTTTTGGATTATTTGTCAATTCATCCACTTCACCAGAAAATCAACGTCGCAAAAAACTTCATCAGTCGTGTTGATCGACTATTTCCGAAAATAGATGAGAAAACCAAAATCGAATTAATGGATTCTCATTTAAAATTAAACAATTATCCTGTTTCACTGCGACATAGGTTAATTAACAGTCGAAAATGTAAAAAGACAGTGGATTTGATTGAAACTGAACAATACAAATACAAATCCATCTCGTACATTCCTGGATTAACCGACAAAATCGGAAAATTTCTAAAAACAGACTATTCATCGATTAAGTTAGCTACGAAAACGATTTCTAAAATAAAGCAGATTTTTACGAAAGTAAAGGATCCGGTACACCAGGACGATTTTTCGAACGTCGTTTACTCGATTCCTTGCAATGACTGCGATTCTCAATACATTGGAATGACAACAAACACACTCAAGGAACGGATTGGCGGACACAAATCGAACAAAAAGGCGTTAGACAAACTGCGGAGCGAAGGAGTGGATAAAGAGGACCCGCGAATGGCAAATTTAAATGGACAAACTGCATTACTTCATCACAGCATAAAACACGATCACTCTTTTAATTTGAACGGCACGAGAATAATTCATCGTCACAATTTCACTTCCGGTCTACAAACATTAGAAATGTGTCACATCGCGAGGAATGGCAACACGGCCAATAAGAAGACTGATACTGAAAGGCTCAGTGTCATCTACGCCGGCATTTTCAACTCTATCAAAAACAAACCAAAACACACCAACACACATAATAATACACCAAACACACAAAATACAACAAACACACAAAATACAACAAACATCAGTAGTGGCTAAGTGAAAAACAACATCCAAAATATTGCAAATCATTTTATATCCGTTTTCGTTTTCAAAACTTGCAAAGTGTTATATCCATCGCAACCAGATCAATAGTAAGTAGAACAGATTTCAAGGAAGATTGCATGCAAGTAGAAAGCTCAACTTTGAATATTTTTGCTATACACCACAGACAACTGGACTTACATTTCCCGATTAGACAGTTTAGCAGATTCAAAAAACTTGTTGGACAATTAAAACGAGAAATTTCAGTAAGTACACCATTTATTGTAACACCTTTTTAAACACACCATTAATTTTGTTATGTTAATAGACTCCTTGAAAAAGGCATAATAAATGCCGAAACGTCGGATGAAGAAATAAAAATCGTTTTAAGATTTTTTTGTGACTGAAATCGCCGAAAATCAATTTATTCATTTGTAATAATTATTTGGATTTTGATTTTTTTTTTTTGATTATTTCAAATCAAATTTCAACATAATTGAGAAGCAACAACTTAAAAATGAAGTTTGCAACTGGAATTTGCGCGGAGATGATATCATATTATTTACTGAAACTTGATCTCTTAATTTGTTTTTCATGATCTGAAATTTTTACTCTATTCTTAATGTTTCATGAGTTCTTGAATCATGCCAAAATGTATGTTTCACTAGTAAAAATTCTCCAATCTCTACCTTTTCAAAAGTGGTAAGGACTCATGAACTCCCTTTATTAAATTGTTGATGTATAACTTTTCTAAAGTGGTTTGAAACTTATAGGTTCATCAGTACTTCCAGAAGAAAGGCCTTTTTAAAAGTATTTATCGATGTTTTATTATGTTATGAAGGAGTTTACTAAACTTGGTGTAAATTTAAAATAAAATTTTATAACGTCCTGTAATTTTATAGAAAAACTTAAATAATAAGTATAACCTGGAATTATAAACATAATCTTTTATGTTTATAATTCCTTAATATATCCTTAAAACATATTACCAAACAAACTTTTTTTAATTAACTTTGACCATTGAAGAGTCATTTGAGTTTTTCCTATCCCTGTTTTTTAGAGAACAAAAATTAACGAAGAATAATTTTAGACCACCTTACAGTGTGTTACAAAACAACACAATTTAAAATTTATTCGTGAGTTGTTAGACTGATAGGGAAACTTATTCTAATACGTCGATTAAGGGGAGGAGGGGCAATGGAGGCAAATGCTCCGGGCCTCCCGGCTCAGGGGGGTCTCCCGAGCGGAAAAAAAGTTAAACATGACTTTTATCATGCTGCTTCAAGTTCTAGAAAGCTAGGAAAGGTAGTTAAACCTAGAAAATTAGAAATTAAAAGTAAAATAAACTAGCCAAGGGGGCCCCGTGAAATAATATCCCGTATAGTTCATTCTAATATAGGTTAAGAGTGTCCCTAGAGTATGCATTGCAGAATTTTTTCGCATTATGTGGAATCAGTCAATCAGGATTATTTTATTACATAACCTGAAAATATCTGGGCATTTGGAACAACAACACAAAAACCGGACAAATTTAAGCAGAATCCTTTTTTTTATCACCAAAAAATGTTAGGATAGCTCAAATTTTGTTTTTTTTGAACAAATACTTCAGCAGCTTTCAGATTGTTTCTCAAACTCCCAAAAAAATCATTTAGGTAAAGCAAGCTCAAACCCATTTTGATTTATTTGATTTTTTTATAATGTGAATAAATCCAGCAAATAAGGACTTGATTCTTCAATATTCTGGCAATCAAGCTAGGCAGTGGACTGCTAAACTTGTCCATTTTACCTTGAAAACCCGGGCATGTCCTAATAAATCCGAGTCATCGGAATGCCCTTCAATAAATAATATAACATTTTCTATTAACTATTCAATAAAGGATTTATGTTAGGAAGTCCCAGTGAATCAAATGCTATACTTTAAATATGAAAAAAAATCAACATTTAAATTAGAACACAGCGGCTGGAATTTTTTTCTGAACTTAGACAAAATTCAATAAATTAAAGTAATTACACTAGTTTACTAAATTTAAAAAAAATATGAACTTGAATATTATACAAATCGGGCGATAAATCTGCACTAGCATTAATTTAAAATATATTTTTTTATATTGAAGGTGGATGAATTTACTATCGATCATCTGAACTTCATTTTTGCGTATAATCAACGGTATTGTTGATATTAGTGAACTCATGATAGAAAAAAATATAAAAAACGAATTTTTTGGGAGAAAATTTTGTTTTATCGACAATTTTAGACTTGATGGTAACATTTTAAAAATATGATTTTCTATATGTTCCTGATGTCAATTCAAAGCAAAGATTTCGAGTGGTTTTTTATCAAAATCGGTGGAAAATTGAAGAAGCTCTGGTTAGCTTTCTATAACAGTAATTTTTGAATTTTTGAATAATTCAACGAACGGCAGTTTACTTATCTTAGTATATGAAGAATTTATCATGACAATTTTCACTCGCTCCAAGTAAAAATTGCTTATTAGGTCACATGCCAGATTTCAAAAACATCAAACCATGGGTAGGGGTTTCTTGAGTATCAAGCGTGAATGGGATTTTTATGTTTTTTACACGGGAGCAAAAATACTGGTTTTTAATTAATAATTTATTTATTTATTTTCGTAGTATTCCGTCTTACGACATAACTTGACGTCGTTAATAAGTTTTGTCTTAACTAACCGATTGCTTCTTATGAATAATTTTCCTAAAGTCTGAATTAAGACAAATATTTAACCCCAACGGTTTTTTGGATATCATTTTCGGATTCAGCGCCCAATTTCACATTAAAAGTAACCTTCTGTTTGCTAAATTAAAAAATGCTGTAAATTAGTGTTATCAGACTTTAAAATAAAAATGGCTGAGTTTCATCCGGTCAATATCCGGGTAAATGTCGGGTATTATTGAAATAAATAAAATATGAAAAAAGTGATGGAAAACATTGAAAATAATTTGAAATTTAAAGTTGTTCCAGCTTATTAATAAACCGAGCAATTTGGAATCAGTTTTACGATCATTATAAACACTTTCGTTAGTTTAAACTTTCTGTACGCGTTTTCCAAAAATCGATAAAAAATCAAAATTAAAAAGACGGTTGTGGCTGAAGCAGGACTAATTGGCGATACTGAGTTTTTCTTTAAATTTTTCATAACAGTTTAAGTCTCAGATTTGAAACTAGAATTGAAGCTTTTCCAACTGTTTTCATCGAAGTTTAATGCTTTAGATTTTAAGGTAATTATTTTCTGAGATTCAATTTATTGAGATTTTGAAGTCTGGTGTTGTTTCTTTAGTTTTATGTTTTTGTTTACAACTCGAGATCTTTGTTAAAGGTACTGGACTGTTTTAAATATATTAAATTGAAGTAAGCCTTTGGAATTTCAATTGAAAAAAATCAATTCCTGTTTTGGCTCTAATTGTAAATATGATTCTTAATTTTTATTTTCACTTTATTTGCAATTTGTTACTTAAATAATCTTCATTTGAAGTTATGATTTTGACAAAAGAAATTGAAATGTGGTTCTGAATTTTTTTTTTAATTTTGAATTTAACTCTTGAACTTTCAAATATGTATTGCCATGGAATTTGAATTTAATTTTTTTATTCTTTTAAGCTGCTTTCGATGAAGAACCTTTTTTTGTTTTTTTTTTCAAAACAAAGAATTTAAATTGGTGATTGAGGTATTGAGCAAATTGCGATTTGAATTTTGCTTTTGACAGCTGTTGTCAGGGCCGGATTATGCCACCAAGAAGCACGGGGCAATTTTTCTCGGGGGGCCCTATGAATCGATTTTTTTTCAAATACTATCCCAGAGAATACAAAAAATGTTAAACGTGTAAAAGAACTTGAGATGAGTTCAGTATGCTGTCTTCAAATAACCTTGATGTCTGCCTAGAAGCTTGTTTCTGGTATCTGTCGGGATTTTACGAATCTCGATTCGCCAATCCGTCTTATTTCACCGGAAGGCCAAATCAAAACAATCAGCAGAAGGAGCCTTCAAAATTTGAGCTTCTAAAGCCAATCTGTCTTATTCCACCGGAAGACAAAATCAAAACAATCAGCAGCAGCAGCCATAAAAATCTGCGCTTCTATAGCCAATTCCGTCTTATTCCACCGAAAGACAAAAAAAAACGTTTTCGTGAGATGTTTATGAATAGGATTTTCATAAGATAATTTTTTTTTTACAAATTTTTATTTAAATGTGAAAAAGTTTTATTCGATGCCCTCAAAGCCAAAGGGGTATAAGTTAGGCTTACCAGATACTTTCAGAAAAAAGCGGAACATTTCACGAAAATAGCGGGACATTTTAGAAACTCTTAACCCTTTCCTTCCCATGGTAGCACAGGTGATCCACAACTTTGGACAGCTCGCACTTGAACTGGGCGCTTTGGATCAACACCATTTTTTCACCGAATGTGTAGATATGAATGAAGAAACATTGCACGAAATTTGAAGAAATTCGGTTGGCTAGGTTTTGCTTGGCAGATCAAAAGCTGCAAAAAAGTCGGTTTTTTTTCGGATTTAAATCAAGTTGTCATTTGTTGTTCAATAACTTGACAAGTTTTTATAATTTCTCTCAAACAAAAATACTGAAGTGAAGAAGATTGCATATGCAAGCAGAATCAATTGATGGTTTACTTAGATTTCAACTAAAACATATAAATTTTTGAGTAAGTAAAGTGGATCACTGATGATACACTGGGAACAAAACGTACTTTTCTTCTTGTGATGCTTCTCATCAATACTCATGAAAATCTTTTCATCAACAAAAAAAAATCGCTTCAGGATAGTTATTTCATCTTCTTAAATGACCACATGTCTCCAAATATTTGTAAAAGTTCGTGATTTTCTCGAAAAACTGCATGTTTTGTTTTCCTTGCGAAAAGTGTCATGGCGGCCATTGTTCAAGGCAAAAATGAAAATTTCAAATATTTCAATAAATAGACTTTCGAGGGATGCGTACACCAAAGAAGATTTTCATCAAATAGGATCATTTTAGTTTGTGATCAATGAAGTGATGAAATTCAATGTTTTTTTGCAATTATTTCCGGTTTTTCATTTGCACCCTATGTGTTGTTATCTTCCCAATGGAGCACATATGATCCACCTCAAAACCCAAATTTATCAAATGGATCATTAAAGTAGGCTTAAATTATGCATCTTTTGTTCTAGAACTTCAGCTGTAAATCAATATTTTTATTTTTAAAACGTGAAAAACCTCGTGGGAAGGAAAGGGTTAAACTGATTTTTTTAAGTCATTCCTATTCAAATGTGTATGTTCCTTCAGCTGAAATAGTTCATAGAAAGTAATAAAAAAGATAAATGAAATTTGTTTAAGAAATTAAATTCTCAAGAAAACTGAAATCTTTGTAAACTGCGAACCATTCAATCGACAATGTTGTAGTTCAAAGTAATTCAAAATCTGAAATTTGAAGAAAGCTTTTATATTTTTAAACAGCCTATTCTGATCATCTACCAAGTTCATTTATTTTAACTCGTCAATTATTTCATTAATTGATAGAACAAAGTTTATTTTCGCTTGGTAGTCCTGATCTATTTCATCCGGAATTTGACTTTTTAAGCGTTATATTCAAGGGATTCTGCTAGGATTTCGGAAAAACATCTGAAGCCATCATCATTTGCAAACAACTTGAAAAATATTTTCTTCAAGAGAAAAATATTAAAATTGCTAGAACGTGCTCACGGAACGCTTAACTGAACCAGATTTCTTTAGTGATGCTATGCCTGGATATTTGACACTAAATTTAGGAAAAGTTCGGTCTGGCCCGGTTTCCCGGGTTTCTTAGAAAAATCCTGGATTTTGCACAGATTTATTTACTTTATTTCCAAAACTGAACTAAACTAAATAAAAATAAAATTGAGTTATTATATTTATTTTGCTTCCAAAACACGACTTTTTAGCAAGTTTATTTTCAATAATCATGAACAGTTTTTCGGAAATCTAAAGTACGATTTAAAATCTGCTTATGTGTTTTGATGTGAAAAAATATTTTCAAATGTATTGTTTTTAAATAATTCCGTGGTTTTTTTTAACCAAATTTACACGGATTATGGTTAAAAAATTTTGAAATCCGATGCCCAGATAATGCCAGGGTTTAAGATAAAATTGAACGGATTCGCCCTGTCCGGGTATGTCCGGAAAATATTCTGGCAACCATAGATGCTAAGAACTAAACGAGTAATTTAATCTTGTCCTTTATAGACTTTGAAAATCTGCTGCTTATTTTGAGAAAAAATACTCAACAAATATCATATTTGGATAATTTTCTGTGTTGAACCAATGAATTTAAATTGAGGCTAAATTTAGGTTTTTCCGGTGTAAGCCAGTGAAACTTCATAAAAGTGTTACCTATTTAACTTTTACAGCCTTTTCGGTGAAAATCCTGTTCTTTTAGTAAGAACATTACTAATTTTCAAAATCATAAATGGATAAAAGAAGATTAGAAAAAATATCACAGGAGTTGATCGAGGAGAAATTTTATAAGAAGCGTTTTCATCAAGCACGGACCAACTATTTAGAAGTGGTAGAATCGAAGAGTGTTGAGTCTACCACAAAAGTTTTCTCAGAAAAAAAACGGGACATTTTGAGAAAAAAAGCGGGACAGCGGGACATTTGCTAAAAAAGCGGGACATGTCCCGCTTTTGCGGGACGGATGGCAACCCTAGTATTAGTACGATAATGATCGATTGAAAAAAAAATCGAAATAGAGATGAAATGTTTAAATTGCTGAGTCAGTTATCTTGGAAGAAATGAGATAAGAAATCCAAATGAGTTTAATACCTTAAACAAAGATCCTGAGTTCTCGAAATTCAGCAAAGCCATGAAACTGAACTTCAGTAACTGACTTGAAAATCTCAATGAAATGGATCTGGAAAAATATAAGATTAATTATTAAAAACATAGAAATATTCATGTTAAGAGAATCACTCAATGATATTAGCAACTCA
Organism: Uranotaenia lowii; assembly: GCF_029784155.1. Taxonomy (NCBI): domain Eukaryota; kingdom Metazoa; phylum Arthropoda; class Insecta; order Diptera; family Culicidae; genus Uranotaenia; species Uranotaenia lowii. The sequence goes on along the minus strand of NC_073692.1, from coordinate 192,989,760 downwards.
ACAACGTTTTAATGATAATTTGTAAATGATCATTTGGAAAATGATATGCTGAATTCAGGATATATACTTCAGTTTATAATGAAATTTTGGTTAAATCAGTTGAAAATGTTTCGATACGAATTTCAAGCCTAAGACAGATAATGGGATAGAAATTCAATAAAGAAACTCAGTACCGTCGAATGGTTCAAATTAAGCAACTACAGTTTTTTTTTTTTTTTTTAATATTTTAGTTTAAAAAAATAGGGAGGGAAAAAGAGTTTAGGATTTATAAACCAACGGAAATTTCAATCATAATGATTGAAACGTGAAAAATAATTATAATACCCGGTATTAACCCTGATACTGCCCGGGTAAAATTCTGAAATGTTTATCATAAAACTTCTCTGTTTTCTCCTAGCACTGTGAGCCAGTTTTGATGGGATTAGCTGCTAGTTTAGTGCAGTAACCATTATTTGGAAAGTTAACGTAATTATAAATATTTATAGTGTAAAACGTTTGTACGTAATGATAAAAGAAGATGTTTTTCTTTATTTTTCCTGTTGTGTACAGAATAACCCAACTGACATGTTTCGATAAAAAAAATTGAGATGTTTTTCTCATATTCTTCTTTATTTTTTTCTAATTCTGTTTACATTATTTTTGTTCAGATTTTGGTTTGAAAATTTTGGAATTCAGTACCAAAATTTTGATATTCTCAGTCCGTAAAATGCGAATGAACTCCTTCACTGCTTACTCTAGGGGGTCCCTTTAACTTATGTAAGAGAAAAATTATTCTAGATATTATTTTACGTTTTATTCCGATTTTCTAGTTTTGATTTTATTTATAGATTTGATAAAAATAAATCAGTATGATTAAAGTAATGTTAAAACTTTTGAGCCAGGGAGCCCGTGCTTAAACCTATTCTTAAGGAAATGCACATGTATCAAACTAGTCTACGTTACGGTTGACGAAATAAATAGAATTGTTTAAAAATTGCCCTTATTGACCACCCCCCCCCCCCCCCCCTTAATCCGGCCTTGGGTATAGTCAAAGTTATCATTTTCGATTAGGTGGTTAAATAGCCCTTGCGAATGTTTTTTTTAAATGCTGCTTGCATTTTTTCTAATTTGTTTTCTTTTTTCAAACACGTTACTTTGATGATTATGAAATTAATTTGATTGCTAGTATAGACTGAAATATCGAAAAACGTTAATTTTTTCAAATCATTCCTTTTCGAATTGCTATTGTCATACTTAAATAATATGCTGTGTTCTTAGCTTATTTCAGGTGTTCGTATCAAAAAGCATCGGAATAAGGCAAACTATCATTTCGGAGCGGCTCACTTATCGTTTGATGTGGTGATTTTTGAAACTGTTTTTTTTTTTTCGTTAAGTATGCGCATCCTTTTAACTTTTCGTCGGGGCAAGCAGAGCGTGCAGCCTAACAGGACGAGATGTGGGCCTACCTATAATTTTCCTGACACGTCTTTTTCGTCCCGGGTGTAAGTAATAAACTGGCTTGCAATCGGACGAAATATGCTCCCGGGGGGCTTCTCTTCGCACTCCGGTGCAAACCTAATGATATCTAATTGGCCGCCTCAGGTTGGCTGCTGGGTCAAGATTTTTTCTCTGTGCTCCTCTAAATTATGTATGACAAAACATGGATGTAAATAACCCTAATGTATTGCTGTTCATACGACCAGTTGATGGATATTTGACGAGGTTACTTTTATGCTGATTTGAAGGCATTACAAGGAAAACCACCTCAAGGTTTACAGATGAATTTGAGTAATTGAACGTTTGGATATCGCTGTTGAGAGCATAAAAAGCAATGGCGACGAAATAAATAAACTGAACCTGAAGGAATGATTTTGTGAAAATAAAACTGTTTCCATCGTTGATTTCAAAAGCACTAGTTTTCTGGTGGAGGTGTTGTTTTAATGTGTCCTGCGAAAAAAGTGTACAATTTTTCATAAATTGCAACACCCCATAAACGAAAAACAAAACCGGCCGTAAACAGATTCAGAAGTATTTTATCAAGTCAGTCAGTTGCACAAAGCCGTCCCAAAACCCTCGATTCTAGAGGCATACATACATATGGTACAGCCAAAGATGTTGCTAGTGTTCTTTTCCGGCAGGAACACTCAGACTCACCACACGATAGAGAACGTCGAAGTCTTTAACATCCCGCCCGCTTTTTCAATCCCTGCCGGGTGCATTCCGATTGGTCTTGTTTCTAGTTTTCAAGCGTGGTGTCTGGCAAACGGTTACGACAATCCACCCACCCACTAAGTCCCCCAGCAGATAGTGGGGATGAACAGTCCGGGGAGCCTGGAAGCCAAAGTTCAGGCATTGTAAAACTTACGCCACTCGGCTTTCTTCTACCGGTCCTTCCACACGAGCTGGTTTTGCTTCTAAGAGGGCAGCAGATTTACATAGTTCAGCAAAATTTTAGGGGCCTCAGGGTTTATATAAAAATCGCAAGATCACGTTAATATTTGTTAATCCTTTTTTACGGTCGCCATGCACGGAGCATAGTCATCGTCACTGGTCACTGTTAATTCCTTTTTTTTTTCAAACCATCGACCAAAAATTCCGCAATTTTTTTTTTTAAACTTTAATTGAAGAATATTTTTATATAAAGGCGGCATTTGTTGCTCGAAATTCTCAAAACTATTCTTTTTTTGAGCATTAGGTGTATAGAATTATGAATCCATGTTTGAGTTAGAAAGAACGTCAAGTATCGTGTTTACTAAAACGTTTGTAGTATTGTGTAATTATTTCCGAATTGTCTCTGGAAGCTGCATTTTAAGAATCTAAAAAAAGCCAAAAATGATAAAAAAATACAATTTTCTAAACTTTGTCATTTTTTGCATTTTGAACATTTTTGTCAGATGGATTTTCAATTTCCTGTTAAAATAAAGACTGTAAAAATTGCAACACTGTCATTTGTGAATAACTTGTGGACAAATACCTGAAAATTGAATTTTCAGTGATACCGTAAACTGGGGGAACTTTGATCAGCGAGGTAACTTTGATCAACATGAAATTTTTGCAGATAATCGTTAGTTTAAAGTTAAAGTATCTGAAAACTTTTTATTAGGAGATTTTTATATTATTTAAAATGAAATTTAAAAATCTTATAATATCTGGTTTTTTGAAGGCTCACAATCAAACATCTCTACTGATCAAATTTAAGCATTTAGGACCAAATGGGTTGTTTAATTGAAAGTTCAACTTCTTTCTTGGTTTAGGTTTAGTTTAAGTGTTATGTTTATGGTCATTTGATAATAATTTTTGGATATTGAAAATAAACGGTCATTTTCCACTAAAAAAGCCCGTAAAGAAAAAAATGGCTAAAAACCCTATCAAATGGTTAAGTTTGAAGAAAATAAGAACATGGGAACAGTGCGAGAACTTAGGGAATCGCATGAAGGTAAAATTTCATTTGTTTTTGAGGCCAAAAAGTATTGAGAAATTTTATAATTTTTGCCCCTAAATGTATGCAGCAGCATTGTCCATCTTTTGAGTATATTTGTTTCTGAAAGAAAACGTTGAAACATTCAATTGAATCCAAACAAATAAATACTGTTATCGATCTTCTGTGCTAAATGGCATCAAAACAATAAATTTGAAGATGTTGAAATACGTAAAAAACAATAGTAATCAAAATAACCCCGAAACTCGAAATCTGGTTTTGTAAAAAACATTTAATTATAACCACCAATGTCGTTTGAATTTACTGCAATCAATGATCATGTTTTATACTCCTCACCTCAGTAAGTGTTTTAAAGCTTTTAGGTATTTCGAAAAAGCAACCCTTTCCAAAATATTCCAAAATAAATGAAAAAAGAGATCAAAGTTCCCCCAGTTTACGGTACTACCTAGTCCTAGTCGAATAATGTTTAAAGAACGAACAAAATTATTGCAACACGGAAAATATCATGCCAATTTTTTGTTTAGAATCAATCCAAAATGTTGGGGTAGTTTTATACATATGTTTACTTCAAAAATCAACCATATATTTGCTTCAAAAATCAAACCAAATTGGGGGAAAATAGAATTCTGATTAATGTGAAGCATCATTCTATTCAGAATAACTCTCACAAATTGTTTACTTAAAGAAGGAAGCAAACTATTGACCTTGAAGGCTCTGAAGCACTTTTTCCAGGTTTCAAAATCCGAATTACTTTGGCGTTTTTCCATTTATTGGAAAAGTAAGCCAAAATTAAAGTGCTTTCAGGCAATTTTTTAAAAAGAATTTAGGAAATTCCATCTTTCACCGGAGCTTTCATATTTTTAATTTTTTTTGAAAATCAATTTAAGTTCATCAATATTTGGCTCACAAGAACATTTTGCTTAGAAAAAATATCATCAAATTCAAGAGAAATTTAAGCATTAATTTACCACGTTTAAATTAAAATCATGAGCAGACTCAAATTGTTGAGCTAATTTTTGAGCTTGAAAAAGAAGTTTATTCCCATATTTCAAAGTAGGAATTGGCTTCTGGGGAATTTTAGTTAATTTCCAAAATGGCTTTGAGTAGGGTTTTACGTCATCTACTGCTTTTTCAAAATTTTCGTTACTAATGAAATTTTAACGACGTTTGATTTCTTTTTGAAGGTCCCAATAAATAAATTTTAAATAGGATCTCTAGTTCGTTGATATTGGCGTCGACGAATGTTTTTCAGTCGTATCAAAAACTGAAGATCATCATCGCTCAGAGGTTGATTAAATTTATGTTTAACTTTAGGTATTGAAGCGGCTTTAGCATTGACTATTGAAGTTGTCAAATTTTCTACAGCCAAATCAATATCTTCTATGAAATTCAGTGGAACGTTTACATCCAAATTACGTTCAATAAAATTCCTATATCGCTCCCAGTAAGCTTTTTGAAAGTTAAATGTTAATTTCAAAGGGTTTTCAATAGGAATTTGGGATAAATAAAAAGTTACTGGAAGGTGGTCTGAATCGAGGTCCGCATGAGTAACTAATTGACTTTAGGCGAGCATTGTCTAAATCCGTTAGAACCAAATCAATTGTGGAGGGATTTCTAATTGAAGAAAAACAAGTATGCCCATTAGGATATTCAACAGTATAATAACCTGCAGAGCAGTCATTAAACAAAATATTCCCATTTGAATTTGATGAAATATTATTCCAAGATCGGTGTTTTGCATTAAAGTCACCAATAATAAAAAATTTAGATTTATTTCTGGTGAGTTTTTGTAAATCTCCCTTCAAAAAATTTTTCTGTTCACCGCTACATTGAAAAGGCGAATATGCGGCAACAATTATAATTTTCCCCATAGAAGTTTATAATTCAATTCAAATTGTTTCTAAGACTTTTGTATTAAAAGAAGGAAGAAGTCTAAATTTGAGACGACTATTGATGACAATAGCTACACCCCCACCTTGTCGATCAAGTCGATCATTTCGCAAAATTTTAAAGAAAGCATTGCCTTTCAAGTTATTGTCTGGCTTTAAAAAAAAGTTTCAGTGATGGCAGCAATATGTATGTTTTGAGTTTTCAAAAATAAGAACAATTCATCTTGGTTAGTTAGCAAAGATCTAGCGTTATAATATTTAAACATCTATTTGAATCCATGAGGGAATCATAAAGTTATAATAATTTTTTAGCATAATTAAAAGAAGTTTGGAAAGCTTCAAACATTGAATTTGCTTTCAACATAAGTTGCATAATTTCGATTTTATTTTGATGCAAAAATTTTAATTTTTCCTCACTAATCTCACCCAAGTCTACAAAATTGTTAGGATCAGAAAATGAAGAAGAAAACAGGTATTTGAATTTCTGGGAGTTTCCCAAGCCTTCACATGTACGTTGAGACTTGGGTTTTCCCCATTCTTATTAGTTATACCTGAAGAGGGCAACCCATTTTCAACCACTTCTGAGAACGTTAAACAACGAGTATGTGGCGCTGAATCATGTAATATTAAAATCACTTCGAGCATTACCAAGACGTGATTCCCAAGCCGAGGCTGACCGCGAACAGGCAGATTGTTTGCAGGCCTGTCGAGTGAAGACGAAAAAGAGGAAGGAGGAGAAGAAACTTTCTGACAACTTTGGGATTTTTCCTTGAAGCAATAATTTTTGCCCTAACTGGACAGTCTATGGAATTGAAGAAAAGATTACCTGCGCAATTCGCACACTTGAAAAATTTCGTTTTGTGGTTTATCACCACCAAAGAGGCATTCAGATTTTTCATGAATGAATGAGCCGCAAAGCATGCATCTGGCATTTGTGTGTATGGATGAAACTGACACTTGGTCATCCGACACAAGCGTGTACGCGAGCCAGTCAGTCAGTGAGCGAGAGTGAGCGAGAGAGCGAGCCAAGCGGGACATTGCGTAGTTTCCCCGGCTAGGGCAGTCAAGTGGACCGATGGCGTCGCTACGGAAGACTTGGCCAGTCTGCACATTTGACGACCGTGACAGGTAATTTCTCGTGAAATTATTGTCAATTGCATGAATTTTTAGACTACTGAGAGAATCTGATTTGACAGATAACAATTCCGCACTCACTAACACAATCTCATTGTTTATATAAACTATCATGTGCTAAAGGGGCTTGTGATATAGCTCAGTTGGCAAGTCTGTTGTCTCCTGAGCCGATGTCCGCGAGTTCGAGCCCAAGAGTAAACATCGAACACAGTTGTACCGGATAGTTTTTCAATAACGATCCGCCAACTGCAACGTTAATAAAGTCGCGAATGCCATAAAGATGGTAAAACGACTATAATCGAAACAAAAAAAAAATCATGTGCTAAAAGTTGAAAAGGGACTGTATGAAAAAAGGACCAACATCAGAGTTCAGTTACTTCAAATTATTTCTTCCGAAAAATCAACTTTCATACGCACCGTTGCCGTCTTTAACAAACTGCGCAGATTGCACCTATTTAGACCCCCGTGCAAATAATTTGAGCGCAGTAAAATCTGCTCACAGACCTATACATAGACAATGACACATATCGATATTCTTTACATCTTTGGATAAAATTGAATTAAAAACAAATGCGACTGGTGTATCAGTAAAAATTGTCAGTGAATCCATAATTCTTTGGCTAATTTCAGTAATTCGAAAAACGCCCGAAATGCATGATTTATTTGTTCCACTTGTACCCATTCTGTTTTCTGTTCGTTTCTTTTCATTTGTCGATCGGTCAATTTTCGTTATTAAACTCCTTGGTTCGCATTTCATAATAATTTTCGCCACAAAAAATAACGATTATGCCGTTTGGAAATGTGATTCGAAAATCAGAAGAGAGCAATGGCTGATTTGAAAAACTGACACAGGTTGTCTATGTGTGCGTCAGTGCGAAAATATTTCTGAGTGGAAATTATTTGCACAGGAGTCTAAATAGGTGCAATTTCCGCAATAATTATACGAGAAATTATCACAAAAAATCGAATCAAGAAAAGTAAACAAAAGCGTTCACGCCGAACAAACTTTCATCACAGTTGCTTAAAAATCAGACACTTTCTTTATTACCCATAGCGAAAAAAAACTGCGGAAAATTGGGTAGTTCGTAGTTGAAGCAAAAAAGTAACACAGTCGGATGATTTTCGGAAGCTATTTCGTGAGAAGTGGAAAATTAAAAAAACATAGTGCCATATGTGATAGAGAACTAGTGTTTTTGCAAATGAGCAGAAAATGTTTTATGGAATAGTGCCGAAATAAGAATGATGATTGAATATTAAGCGAGTCGTAAGGACAGCATAGTTATGTTCACAATTTCAAGCAAGTTGAGAGGACAGCTTAAAACTGGAAGGTGAGTTGAGAGGACAGCTTGAACTTATTGGTAAAAAAAAATCAAGCGAGTTGAGAGGACAGCTTGGTGATCAAGCGGGTTGAGAGGACAACTTGAAATAAATTTGAAAAAACATCAAAAAGCGAATTTAGAGGACAGCTTGGTGATCAAACAAGTTGAGAGGACAGCTTGAAATAAATCAAAAAATACCAATAAGCGAGTTGAGAGGGTAGCTTGAAAAAAAAAATAAAAAATAACACCAATAAGCGAGTTGAGAGGACAGCTTGGCGATCAAACGGGTTGAGAGGACAGCTTGAAATAAATAGAAAAAGCACCAACTAACGAGTTGAGATGACAGCTTGGTTAACAAGCGGGTTGAAAGGAGAGCTTGAAATAAATAAAACAACCCAAAAGAGGGTTTAAAGGACAGCTTGGAAGAAATTTATTAAAATCTTCTAATAACGATTTGTGAGGACAATTTAAAGAAAAAAATCGCGAAATGAATAAGGAGGACATCTTACGAGGATGGAAACAAAAGGGAATTGAAGTTTTTTTTGAAGCAAGGTAAAAAAATCTATTGAAAGAGTTGAGGAGACAGCTTGAAGTTTCTATTAAAGTGAACTGAAGGCACAGCTTGAAAACTTATAGGCGAGTTGAAAAGGCAGCCGGAACGAGTTGAAATAACAGCTTGAGATAAGAAAAAAAAATATGGAGCGTGTCGAGAGAACCATTTGAACAGATTGTTCAAATTTCAATTAAATTTATATCACAACTTGAAATCTTAAAGCGTATTGTGAGGATAGTTTTGGAATCTACACAAACTCATAATGGATCAGATGAAAAGTAAGCTTTAGATAGGAATAAACAATTATGGAAGTCGAGGAACAGCTTGAACAAATTATTGAAATTTGTCAAGTTTTTTTGGAATATAACTAATCGATGCAGATGATACGAGGATTTGGCCAAAAGTAAAACTAGTGGTCGGTCGTGTTTTTGACAGCTCCGCGAAAATTACCTCGAAAGTTTTTGTTTAGTATCGAAAAACGCAAAACCGAATCATAGGATCAATCCGGATATGGAGATTTTAAAACATTCTCAAGAAGTTTACCTAATTTCAATTGTTTGGACCCCGGCACTGCGACATTTTATGGAACTGACCATCGGCACACGAAGCGTCTTCTCATCGATCATCAAAAATGCATCAAGAAATGAACTAGAGCCCACATAGCCGACAATTGATCTGGTTATCCCGGTTTGGTGAGCCCGTTCCATTCTATCTGATAAAACATTTGCATTCTTTAATCATTATTTTAAATGGTCATCAAACTCAACTTTGAATTTTAAGCAGAGTGAAATTGCTCCAGTGTTATGGATTTTGTTCTCAGAAATGCAATTTTGTTTAATTTGAATTTGGATAAAAGAAAAATTCAAATTTATGGTTTGATAACATCAAAATTGTGAAAATATCTAAAATTGATATTTCGATAGGGAAAATGATTAAAACATAAACGTCAACTAGACTTAATATTTGACGTGATCTGCAAAATTCGAGAACACAATTGAATTTCTGAGGCCAGGATCTAAGAAAAAGGTGTGAGGAGGCTTTGCTGTTCGACTTTTGTTTTCATTTTTTAACCTGTTTGTGTATTAAAAATTTTGTATCATAAAAAATGTTAATTGAAATATTGATAGCACGGTTAATATATTTGAATGCTGTGGTCTTCGTTTATGCGTTTTTGTTTTGAAATGGTTTTTTTTTTTCAGAATAAATGCAAACATTTGATTTTGCATAATTTTTTTTGGTTGTTATTATTTAATATCATTAGAGCTGTTAAGACCCAGATACAAACTTTGTGGGGGTTTCAACCATACTTCAAGTCTTTTAAGTAGTTTCGATGTTTTTTGTATTAAAGTTAAACGTTTATTGCTTAAGTTGGGAAAAACTATGAAATGGAAGCATGAGTAAATTTGATGGACACTATGCATTAAAATTTTCAATCGAAATAAGAAGCAATAAGAAACAAGAATTTTTAGAGTCCTTCATAGTAAATTTTTGACACTATTAAACTTAACATACTCAAGCCTTTAATGAAGTGAATGTTTTCAATAGGAACTAATAGGAGTTAGGAAAATAATTTTTAAGGTTCACCGTAACACTAGTCAAAAGTGTCTCCCAATCAATTCCTTCAACCCGTCTCCCAACCAAAATTGTTTTGCTAGGATGCAGAGGTAACCTCGGTCCTAAAGCACAAAATAGATCTTTCATCCTTTTCTTTTTCTTCCAATCTATCTATTGACTACTAGGACGTGGCCGGCGCCGTTATTGACGTTAAAAGAGAGAGTTTCAGTTTTGTGCAGTGTGAATGAGCTGCTAATCCCAAGCACCATTCATTTGACCTCTGATCAAAATTGATGGCCTCGGTCAATCACGGAGTAGCAACCATTGGCAATGTGGAACTTGTTCTACTGAGCCACGCCAGCGATCGTGGATCTCGAAGTGATTGTTATCATAATATATTTTTCGAACAAGCAATGCATACATTTTCTACAACCATGCACTTCGGGTTTTACGGTTTAAGGTGGATGTGAGTAGTTAATCAAGCTAAGCTAAGCTAAGCTAATATAACTAATCGATGCAGATGATACGAATTCCAAGCGAGTCCAAGAAGACTTTAACGCTTTAAACTACAACTTGGTTTTGAGAGATCAGCTTTGGTATCTCATGGAAATTATAACCAAACGAGGTGAGGAGACAGCTTGAGATGAATGTGAATAATGATGCAAGTCGAGAATTACTTGGAAACAATGTTTTGAATTCCAGTTGAATTGCAAGGACAACTTGAAAATTTGAAAATAAAAGAGAGAGGGTTGCAGAAGCATTGAAATTGAAATTGAAATTGAAAAGTAAATTAAGAATGTTATTTAAGATGACCAATACGATATTCCTTGAGAGCGAGTCAATAAAAAATTTCAAATTTCATAAAATGATTGAATATCAAATAGTATAAGCAAAATTTGTCAAAATAGCAATAAAAGCTCGCAGATATTCGTTGATAATTTTTCCCTCTCGGAATTTCTTGAACATGCGATTAAAAAAATCCAGTTAAAAAAAAATTATGGATTTCCCAATTCATCTCATTTTAACTCAGCGTAAATGTGTAATAATTACATTTTATTACAGTTTTATAGATAACGTTAACCAAGTTTTAACTTCATAAAACGTCAACAAAAACAATCAAAAAATGTAAACAATCGTTGGGAGACAAGGCTTAAGACCTTGGTGGCCCAATTAGCCTGTAAATTCGGTTTTTTTGCTCATCTGTCTTGTGCTTGAAGGTACTGCATGAACCTGTTGTTGTATATCAAACAACTTTTTTTGTAATAATTCTTTTGATAGGACAGGAGGGGGATGTGTGTATGGATGAAACCGACACGAGAGAGCGAACCAAGCGGGACATCGCGTAGTTTCCCCGGCTAGGGCAGTCATGTGGACCGATGGCGTCGCTACGGAAGACTTGGCCAGTCTGCACGGCATTCATTCAACAATGTTTAGTGCCACGACAAAAAGCTTGACAACGACGACATTGAGTTAAATTTTAAAGAATATTGGTAGAAGTTTTTCGAAAAGGTTCAAATTTGACTCGACAATGAAACATAAGACGAGCCTTTTCAAGGATTTGCAAATTATTATACTGATCCTTTTTCAAATGGATCAAATAAAGCTCAGAAGCAAAACCAACACTACTGGTATTATTCGTGTTGGTTCTTTTCCTCATTTGAATTATTTGAATCGGAGAAAAACCTAACAAAGATGTATGTAGATGTATGTATGTAGAAATTGGTGTTTTTTATTATACAATTTTTTTTTTTTTTGAAAATCATTAAAAGACTCCGCCAATAAATATACGAGCAGTTCCCCTTCGACCAATCTGAAAAGAAATCTTCACATCCTTGACGGAAGTGACGATTTCTTTTCGAAAGGCATTTATGTAAGTCTGAAATCGTGACCGTAATTGGTGGAACCTTTTTTATTTCAAGAGTATAAGAAGAAGAAGGTTTCTTAGTACTCTTATCAGAATTAAGTATGAATATTTCCTCATCACCGATGTTATGAAGAACATCGAATGAATTGGAAAATTCAACTTTTTCGGCCGACAGACCTGAATTAGGTTCGGCAATCCGTTTTCTTCCGACTTCGACGCCTAATAAATAAATAGCGTAAAATGTTCCTGCAGGTACACAGCAACGATACGGCGTACGTGTTGACTCATATTTATTCCTTTTTTTGACACAATGTAAATAGAAAAAAAAGTCAAATTTCAATCGAAATTTTGGCATGTGTACCTAGTTATCAAAAAGTGTGTTGCTCAGTGCTGCTGCCAGAAATGTAAACGGCTCATTCACAGGAACTCGAAAGGCAGCAACGGAGGATCAACAACACGAACAGCAACTATGACCTGATGGGACGTGGTAGTTTGTGCACCCGAGGGATCTCAAATAGCAGCAGCACCGGCAGCTTCCAGTCATCCAGCAAGCCAGCTGGCAGCTCGTTTCCGATGGTATAAAAGCATAAAACGCCAACCGAATAGTTAGAAGTATGGACTAGGACCAAGCCAGAGACCCACTGCCGCAGCAGACTCCTTCGAACTTTTCCTGTTCGTCGTCAAAAGGATAGATATGATTTCGGGAGCCTGAAAAAGCACCACGAGGTAAGAAAATCCTTGGTGCCGTCGTCGTCGTCGTACGGTAGTTGTTGTCGACATCCCCAACTTCTGCAGACGTACATAAAATGACTCTCGGCAGGCAGCGGGAAAAATTCACCGTGAAAGGGAAACGGATCGCACAGTTGAGGCGAAGGCGGAAAAACCCCCTCAGCTGCTGCTCTGTTTTTGTGCTGGCCCCATTCTTCTGGCGTAGGTACCTACGTGTGCTGTGTGTTGAGCCGGGTGGGACACACACGAACATGTCCATGCATGCACAGCAGCTCACATCTACTCTACTTCTCCACTTTTGCTCCCACGAACGACGACGACATGCCACAGGAACGACGACGACGACGTATCCTTCTCGGATCTTATAATGCCATGCGATTGCTGAAACACACTCCGGGCGGTGGTGTGATATGCTTCTTAACGGCCGTCATCGTTGAGCTTCCGGTGCTGGGAGCACAGAAGGATGGAGGAAGCAGCTGGAGATGGAAGATGTGTGAATATGCTGTGCTGGCTGGAACACACCAAGAGGAAACATGTCTCTAAGGATGGCGACCGACGACGACCGAGCGTACTCCCCAGCTCTGATTCTGGTGTTCTGCCGTTCTGTGCTTTGACACGCTTTTCCCCATTTCCGGCCAAAGAGGTGTTGAAGATGTGCCACTAGGTATATGAATAGTGTGCTGCTGCAGGTGTGATGTCGAGAGAAATGCGGTACTTTTCTGCTGCTTTGTGATGAACTCTCGAAGGTTATTGCATTGCAGCAAAGGGACGACACTTTTGTTCGACGGCTTCAGGCGAGGGAGAAAAAATCTCTCATCGATTTTAAAGATAATTTGCTGCTCTTAGATAACGCTCCGTATCTATTTGTTCAATCTGACACTTCCTCGTTATTCAACGATTGATTTGTTGTATTCAATTAATGAGTTCAAATTCATAACAAAAACCCAAATATAAATAGTAAAAATCCGGAGTCTAATCTAAAATCTGAATACGAAATCTGAATCTGAAATCTGAATCTGAAATCTGAATCTGAAATCTGAATCTAAAATCTGAATCTGAAATCTGAATCTGAAATCTGAATCTGAAATCTGAATCTGAAATCTGAATCTGAAATCTGAAACTGAAATCTGAATCTGAAATCTGAATCTGAAATCTGAATCTGAAATCTGAATCTGAAATCTGAATCTGAAATCTGAATCTGAAATCTGAATCTGAAATCTGAATCTGAAATCTGAATCTGAAATCTGAATCTGAAATCTGAATCTGAAATCTGAATCTGAAATCTGAATCTGAAATCTGAATCTGAAATCTGAATCTGAAATCTGAATCTGAAATCTGAATCTGAAATCTGAATCTGAAATCTGAATCTGAAATCTGAATCTGAAATCTGAATCTGAAATCTGAATCTGAAATCTGAATCTGAAATCTGAATCTGAAATCTGAATCTGAAATCTGAATCTGAAATCTGAATCTGAAATCTGAAATCTGAATCTGAAATCTGAATCTGAAATCTGAATCTGAAATCTGAATCTGAAATCTGAATCTGAAATCTGAATCTGAAATCTGAATCTGAAATCTGAATCTGAAATCTGAATCTGAAATCTGAATCTGAAATCTGAATCTGAAATCTGAATCTGAAATCTGAATCTGAAATCTGAATCTGAAATCTGAATCTGAAATCTGAATCTGAAATCTGAATCTGAAATCTGAATCTGAAATCTGAATCTGAAATCTGAATCTGAAATCTGAATCTGAATCTGAAATCTTAATCTGAAATCTGAATCTGAAATCTGAATCTGAAATCTGAATTTGGAAAAAAATGACTTAAATGACAACAACATGATAAATATGACAAAAATTTAGAAAAATGACAATTTTGGCCAACATGTTTCTTGAGATAACACCAGATCTGTACGCTTAGCGCATTTTTAAAGCCATTTGGCAGCAGATTTTAAATTCGTATTTTTCTAGATTTTCTCTGGTCCTTTCTCAGGAGATTTTTTTAAATCGTTAATTTGAGCTTTTGAGGCACCCCAATTTGAAGTATAATTGAGCAGAAATTTTGCACAGGTCAGTTTTTTTGGGCCAACCTACGAAATGTACATGGTCCATTTTCAAAATGCGATGATGAAATTGTTCTCATACATCCAGGGCCGGATAAGGCCCTTGAAGGGCTTGGAGTAATTATTTTTTCGGGCCCCTCTCTAAACAAGGAGTGTATCGAAAATTAACTATAAACATAGTTGGGCCTTCTACTTACTAACGCATGAACGCGCACAATTGTGCTCACCTGCATGTAGCATCTTGATGAAATAAGACTTGGCATGCTCACCTGTATGTAGGCATCTTGGTCTGTCAAGAGTGAACCAGCGCTTTATTTACGTTTGAAACATTCGTTTCTCACAAAATGTCGCGAATAAAAAAGGGAGTTAAAATTCGTGTGTTGGACACTTGGATGCGAGAGTAGGGCATCTCGATGAGAAGTGGAGAAACGTTTCGGCATTCATCCGGCGAGCGTAAAATCCATCATCCACAAGTTCGGGGAACCCTATACGTTCGATGATTTGCCAAAAAAAGGGAGAAAACCAAGACCATTTGACCCAAATCTGGAACGTAAGGTAATCAACCTCATCAACCGGAATCGATCGATGTCCATACGGGATTTGGCGAAAAAGGCAGGGACATCGATCGGAACGGTACAGCGAATCAAGAAGCGGAACAACCTGAAGACATACAAGAAGCAGAAAGTGTCCAAACAAACGGCTGAACAAAAATCACGAGCCAAAACCTGAGCCCGGAAGCTGTATCATCGGATATTGCAGAAGCCAGATGCGTGCATACTCATGGACGATGAAACTTATGTAAAAGAAGATTCCAGTACTCTTCCGGGACCACAAGTCTACACTGCAGCTATTGGGGAGAGTGTGAGTGACCACGATAAGTCGATTGAGGTGGAAAAATTTGGCCAGAAAGTGCTTGTGTGGCAGGCAATCTGCTCCTGCGGATTAAAGTCGGCGAGTTTCTTTGCAAAAGGAACAATAAATGCCGATATCTATCAAATGGAGTGTTTGCAGAAAAGGTTGCTTCCACTATATAAGAAACATAAGACTCCACCATTGTTCTGGCCGGATTTTGCGTCAGCCCACTACGCTAAATCCACTCTTAGAGGGTTTGAGGATAACGATGTAGATTTCGTTGAGAAAGATTTTAACCCACCAAACTACCCCCAGCTTCGCCCCATAGAACGATATTGGGCTATCGTCAAGAGAGTTTTCAAGAAGGATGGTAAGGCCAACAGGACCATGGCGGTTTTCAAGAAAGATTGGAATGCTGCGGGCAAGAAGTGGGATCAATAAGCTGTACAAAACCTAATGAAACGCGTTAAGTCGAAAATATGAGAATATTACCAATAATTACTTTTTTACTTGTATTTCTTTATAAACTGTAAGCATAAGCTTCACACTTTCGAACTGTTTCTTTTTTGAATCATCAATAAAATCAATACAATGAAATAAATGTGTTTATTACTTATTTTCGATACACTCCTTAGTAGAATACTGAAATTTTTCATTCTAAAGGGTGATACGGTCAAAATTTGGTCAAGGGAAAACACGTGTAAATCGGGGAAATCGTTTATTTAAAAAATCGAATTAAATTTCTTTTTCAAGTTTGATTAGTATAAAATTCAGGAAAAATATTCAGTTAGCCTTCCGCTTTTCCGAATTCGAATTGCCGGGCCTTACGCTTAACCCCTGCCATCAGATTTTGTACAGCCACCTTGTCCACCTTCTTCGCCGCAGAAAGCCAGTTTGCCTTGAAGTGCTCCTCGTCCTTAGCAGTTTTTTTGGTCTTCTTTAGGTTCCGCTTGACAATAGCCCAGTATTTCTCAATTGGGTGGAGCTCTGGCGTGTTGGGAGGGTTCTTGTCCTTGGGAACCACCTGCACGTTGTTGGCGGCGTACCACTCCATGGCCTTTTTACCGTGATGGCAAGATGCCAAATCCGGCCAAAACAGTACCGAACACCTGTATTTCTTCAGAAAAGGCAGCAGACGTTTATTCAAACACTCTTTCACGTAAATTTCTTGGTTGACAGTCCTGGAAGCTATGAAAATGCTGCTTTTCAAGCCACAGGTGCAGATGGCTTGCCAAACCAGATATTTTTTCGTGAACTTTAACATTTTTATGTGCTTGAAATTATCAGCTACCTTTCCCCTTCCTCCTGTCCCGGAAGCTGCTTGTAGTCGGCTTTGACGTAGGTTTCGTCGTTCATTACCACGCAGTCAAACTTCGTCAGCATCGTCGTATACAGCCTCCGGGATCGCGCTTTAGCCGTCGTATTTTGTTCATCATCGCGATTTGGAGTCACTACCTTCTTGTAAGTCGATAGTCCGGCTCGTTTTTTTGGCTCGATGCACGGTTGTAGACGATACACCCAGCTTATTTGCGGCATCTCGGAGAGAGAGGTTAGGGTTTCGCTTGAAACTACCGGCAACTCTCTTTGTCGTCTCAGCGGCTTCCGGTTTTCGATTTCCCCCCGATCCAGACTTCCTGGCTGTCGACAAACGTTCCCCAAACACTTTAATTACATTTGTAACGGTTGATTTGGCAACTTTTAGCGATTTTGCCAGCTTTGCGTGCGAGTAGCTCAGATTTTCGCGATGCGCGAGCAAAATTTTGATACGCTTCTGAATAGTGAATTCCAAAATCAAAATAGGAGCAACATTCTACACACGCACCTTAAAAATGAGGGGTGTTCAGGTTTTTTAAATGCAAAATTGAAAGAAATACGTCAAGTTGATATTGACCAAATTTTGACCGTACCACCCTTTATATCTCGGCAAGTACTAGGCCAAATTCTACAAATGAGCTATTTTTGAGATACTTTTTGAGATTATTTGGACTTGATCCAAAACCAAAATATTTAAGACGATGGCTTGTCATTTTATCCACTGAGGAAGAACGAATGCCAGAGTAGCTCGAAAGGTATGGAAATCTGGTAAATTTTGTTTATCATTCAAATTCACCGAAAAACGTCGATAATTTCAAAGAAGATACATATAATCCAAAAGATCCATGTTAGCACATACTAAGGCAGAAACTGCGGAGAATCCGTGCACCCATGGCAAATAACCACCAGACAACATGCATACATTAAACCCTTAAAAAAAAATTGGATTACTTACAGCAGGCATGTCCAACTCGTTTAGGTGTGCGGGCCGCAATAAAAAAATTCTATGACGTAGAGGGCCGCAGCCAAAATCAGTTATACAACATAACATATTAGTTTCCCGGAGATTAGATACAATACAATGGAATATAGTTATAAGTAAACTTGGAATGAAATTTTGCGTTAAATTTTTATTAAAGCTTTTAATGTTTAAAATTCTTATATTATAATGCATTATATCTATTATCCTTATGCTTGACATCTTTTCTGAGATACTAGTTTATAAATATCAGGTTGAAGTTAATTTGTCACTGACGCTTTCATTATTTTTTAATTAAGAGATTAACCACCGTAATGTTTGTATGTTATTTTTAATTTGTCGGCCTTAGCGGTGAAAAGTGACTTTTTAGAAGGGACATCTAAAGCTTATGAAATTTTATAGGTGGATAGAAGGTTAGATGAAAATGAAAGATGTTGAAAATGAGCGGGTAGAATAGTAGAATTTATTTAGAAGCATATCATCACATATCAAATTTTTGTTCCTCACGGGCCTACTACTATGAAGCAGTAGATACAGATAAAGTTGCATCTACCACCACATATTAGTAGGCCAAGCGTGGTCCGCCCCACAAGGGAAAACTTGCAGTGCGGACGAACAAAAGGATGATATGTGATCGCTCAGATATACTTCCTTTAACTCAGAAACGCATCTATCGATGCATAAGTCTTCTCAGTTTGTTATCTTCGCATTTGTTACATCCGGGGTATGGATGCGAAACGGTACGGTCGATAGTCTGATAGTGACCTATCACCGATGCTATGATGTCGTGTTTTTATTTCTTTTTTGGCCAAAGTTATTTAACTTTAATGAAGAGATTAACCACCGTAATGTTTGTATGTTATTTTTAATTTGTCGGCCTTAGCGGTGAAAAGTAATGTCCTTTTTAGTAGGGACATCTAAAGCTTATGAAATTTTATAGGTGGATAGAAAGTGGAACAAAAATTTGATATGTGATGATATGCTTCTAAATAAATTCTACCCGCTCATTTTCAACATCTTTCATTTTCATCTAACCTTCTATCCACCTATTAAATTTCATAAGCTTTAGATGTTCCTACTAAAAAGGACATCACTTTTCACCGCTAAGGCCGACAAATTAAAAATAGCTTTCATTATTGATGATAAATTTGTATCAGATAATCTCGAACGATGAGAAGTTTTTGTAGCTTTCATTATGAAAAAAAACTCCTCACATAGATAGGTACTTGCAAACATAGCAATAATTCTGGCAACAAATTTCCGTAACTCAACGTAGCTTTCAGGCAAATAGCTGCAAAATTTTGGTACAGCCACTTCAATGTATTTCGCTTTTAATAAAGAATCGCACTGCAGCTCTATCAACTCCAGTTGTAAATTATCAGCAGCATTTTCAAGAGCAAACGAAAATGGAGATACAAACAACGAGAATTCTTGCTCGTATGAATTAAAGTCAAAAAAACGGCTTTTGAATGCATCTAGTAATGATTCTAGGTGAAGTACATATTTACCAAACGATCCAGCCTCATTTGATCTTTTCAGTTCTTGGCACGTAGAAAACTGCATAAGGTTATTTTTTGGACATTTGGTTGATCCATAACAGTTACTTCGCTTGAAAGTTTTCTAGATCATGCTAAGCAGTTATGGTATTTTTTTCTTTTCCTTGAAGTTTTAAGTTCGAATCTTGCAGATGGCCAGTGAGATCAACGGCAAATGCCAAATCCTGAACCCAGTCGTCTGCTTGAAAATGTTCAACAGGTTCACCTTTCATTTCCAAAAATAATAATATTTCCTCTCGTAGCAAAAAAAATCTTTTTAATATTCTGTGGCAGGAAAGCCAGCGTACTTCTGTGAAGTAGGAAACTCAATCGAATTCATGTCCAATGTCTTCCTGAAATGTCGAAAATTGGCGATGATTCAAGCTACGGGAACGGATAAAATTAATAGTATCTAAACTGGTTTTAGCACACTTTGAAACTTTAATTGCTTTGCGCACAATGCTTCTTGGTGAATAATACATTGAAAATGTGCAAATTTGAAATTGCTATCGGTCTCCCTTATTTTCGCAAGCAGTGTTGCACCATTAGTTGTATTAAAATTTTTATTCAGTGCTTATTTCAGATTTTTATAATTTTATCTTCATACTTTTTTGAACGGACAAACACTACAACTTCCCAAAAAGTATATGGAAAATCGCACAACAAAGAAACTTTGAAGCGTGCTATCTCGAAGCGCTTATACCCCTTTGACTCTGAGGGCCTCATATGATGTGATAGCAATTGTTTACAAAAAACTGAACTTCATTTATTGACGTCAAGTTTCAAATTTAAAATCAACCTCTGAATCCGAATAGAAGTCAAAAAAATATCTGCGAAGAGCAGTTTATTGGTCAGATTATAGAAAAAGATAATTTTATGAACAGTAGCTGAAGATATTTAAAAAAAAACGCAATTATTTTTATCACTTTACAGTATTTCAAAAACAGCGGATTTAATTTTTTTAATTCAGTGACCGATATGGTATTAAAAATACTCTCAATTTACGAATAAAAAATACTATTGACTAGTGTTATTAAAAATGTATTTTGTTTATACTCTCGTATTCGGATAGGTTTGAGACAATAAGAAGACTCCAGCGGTGGGATATGCTTTTGTTCAATTCCGGTGCAACCAACACACTTACCGCAAAATTAACTGAACGTTAGACAAGTGGTCCCTGAAATGAAATTATTCAGAGCTACAAATTTAATCACGGAAAATTTATGATTATTTAGGATGTGCTTTTATACAATGAATAATGT
Source organism: Uranotaenia lowii (assembly GCF_029784155.1). Lineage (NCBI taxonomy): Eukaryota > Metazoa > Arthropoda > Insecta > Diptera > Culicidae > Uranotaenia > Uranotaenia lowii. Next base: position 192,969,295 of record NC_073692.1, on the reverse strand, counting down.
TGATATTCACGCTTACGTACATCTTCAATTTAGAAAATATCACAATATGTCTATTGTTCCTTCGGTAAAACAAAAATAATATAACCAAAATACTTGGAAGATATTTATGTTGTTTACGCTATGAATGTTAACACACAATGTTACACGGAAGCGGGAATCACCTCAAACTGTGGTTCTGAGCAACAAATTTGAACATCGAAAAACATTTGCATTAAGTTGTAAACCTTACTTACATTCAACTTTAGTTTTTTGCAGTAATATTTTACATAAAAATCAGTGGTGTTTCTTTTTGTGACTATTTAAGACGGTTAAGATTTAAAAGGAAGAAATTTAAACATCGTCCTTTCAAATATTTGTACTTAATATTAAAAAAAATCTGTTTAAAATTATATTTCACGCACATTTCAATTTTAGAAGGATAAGAATAATAGTCTAGACTGTTGGATGACTCAATTATTTCTTAAAATCCACTTCACCGTTGTTCCCTGCACTCATAAACTCCCAAAACTCTTTTCCAGGTGAGTATACCCAACAGATCGATCACACAACAAGTCAACCGCCCCTTCGCCACGATTATTTCAAGCGCCACATTATCGTTATTATTATTATACACGGCAAGATTCCCATTCCTACCCTTAAAAAAACCCAAAACGTGTGTCAAGAAGCGCAACACAGTCCGCAGAAGGGTGGCTGACAGTCCTCCTCCTCCTCTTTCTGGTTGTTGTTGTTGTTGTTGACTGCCGGCTGCCTGATGGCGTCGCGTCGTTCCAACTCTGGCTGGTGGGTGTTTGTTCTGCTGACGATGGTGTGCCACATGCCTGGTAGCTAATCGTTTTTATGTGCACGCGCCACACCGAAACGAAAACCACCCACTGACACCCCACTCACAGCAAGTTAGCGTAACAGAGCAGCAGTTCGACGGCGGCATCAGACACAGGGCAGACTTAACTTTGGAGACTTCCGCCGTTCACATGCTTCCTCCCTTGCCCGAACGAACTTCCGCTGATGTCGATGCCTGAAGCTTGGAGCTGATGGGTTATGAAAAAGTTGGGCGTCAAGGTTTACGCGTGCTGCACGGCACGGCACCACGGAGAATTTACTTCCTGTGAGCTTCCACCCCCCGATGGCAAAATAAAGTGAAGTCGTCATGGTTCGGCTAACTACGCTGGAGGTCAAGCTGGAAGGGGTTGGGGTTTTCCGGTTCAGCATTTGCCAAACACATGCCGCGTAAATTAAGCTGTTTTGATAACGCACCTTCGTTGCATAACGAGACAGGATAAATTCGAAACCAGATCCTTGCCTCTTCGACAGTCTTTCTTTTTGGGATATTAACTCTCCACGTCCATTACAAGAATTTTTCAATCTTTTAATGAGCGATATTCAACTTATCAAACAACTAGTAATAATAATCAACATTTTAAGGAGCACAGAAAGGGCCACAATTTGGAATACAGTGAAAACCCGATTTTGTCACACACCGATTTTGTCTGCCCCCGATTTTGTCTCATTTATTCACCCGATTTTGTCATCATTTTTTATTCATCGCAAAAATACTAAATATCGCCTTTTTTTCATTTTCGTTGAACATCTTAGGGTTGAAATCATTCTGAAGGGACAAAACTGATGGATGATTACATCGATATTGAAAGTGAAGATGATTTATCAGGGACGTTTCAAGATTTTTATACAAAAAAGTCAAGTTTTAAACAGGTTTTTTGTTATTGCTATTTTAACTAAACCAAATTGTTGAATACAGTTATTACTAAATATAATGGTGTAACAGAACATATTCAAGTAATCTTATAGCTGTGTTTTATTTGTTTGGGCTTTCTTCAAAGCAATCTCTCTGATACGTCACAAGAAGATGACGTCATCTATAGAGAGATCTGAAGCATCAGCCCAATAAACTATGTTGTCCAACATACGTACAGCTTCAACATCAATTATGTTTCTTGAAATTTCACATGAATCATTTGGGTTAGATGCCGCTGATTCTGAGTCTGGTGCTACATCCGAAATTTTTAATGGCTCCAATGATTCTAAGGGCTCGTTTAATGGTAACTGATCATCCAACGTCATGTTCAGAATTCCTTCATCCGCAAAGGCTTTACTTGCATATCTCTTCTCAGGGTCCTGTGGCAAAATAGTTTCATCGCGGTTGTTTACATCAATCAAATGGATAAAGAGATCACCATCTTCGTGAACGAGTTTGTTATTTAAAATAATTCAAATTTTCTTCCATAACTGCTGGATTACTGTACGCTTTATTTCACTCCAAGCATCGTGCATCCAGAAACATACATCCCTCAACGTTATGTTCTTCAAGCTTTGACCTATATCGATTTCGCGAGTTCTGAATTACATTCTGGTCCACGGGTTGAATCACTGCAGTCACATTTGGAGGCATAAAAACAGTTATCAAACCATCATCGCTTTTTAGCTCATCATTCATATAATGTGCTGAGCAAATATCCAGTTAAAACACAGCTTTATGAAGAATAGACATTTCGGCTGAAAATTTGCGTACTGCTGGTACGAAGTCCTGGAGGAACCAGTTTTGGAAAATCATTCGAGTCATCCAGGCATTTTTAGAGGCGAAATATGTGACGGCCACCTTAATTTTTTTTTATTTTGATTTGAATAAAATCTTCAGTAAATTATAACCCAAACAAATAATTAGATCATTAGGATTTGAACCATTTAAGATTATTTAATTTTTCTGATAATACCGGTCGAAACAAGGTGTTTAAAGAAACGTAAAAACAATATTGTATGATGTTTTGATATAAAAAGGACCTATTACTAGTAATATGTCAAAAAAGGGAATAAGTATTCACTACAAAACCTCTACACTGTTTTATTGGGATAATACACGTTTTTTATAGTAATTTATTAGATTATGACAGATTAAAATCATTTTTTCAAAATCTCCCGATTTTATCACTCTCCCCGATTTATCACTCTAAAATTCATCATGGGGGTGATAAAATCGGGTTTTCACTGTATTTTGATCAATAGTTTGAGAGGATTTTTCTCCATTAATTCACAGTTTTAAAGCCCAGATTGCATTCTGCATTCCAGGCAAGTAAGCAATAATATTTATCGAAGGCACAATCATAGGTGCACATTGCAGAAAGTCTACAATTTAAGGGAAACTAGTCAACCATGCCTTAGTGGTCAAGATAGGGTACATTTACCCTATATAATTTTGACAGATTGTCATTTTTCATAAAAATATTTTATCACATTTTTTCATAGAAAGTAATTCAATTTAGTTTTTTTTTAAAATGCTATTGGTTAATATTACGTGAAATTTTTGACAATTTTTGGAACAAAATCTTTTTTATGCAAAGATTGGTCGATATATTTTTTTACAAAATGAATAACGAAAAGGAAAAATGAAATTAATTAATGGTTCATTTGGGTTATAAAATCAGGATTAGAGATGTACCAAATATTCGGTCGGCCAAATATTCGGCGCCGAATATCGTCAAAAACTAGTTAGGTAAGCCGAATATTCGGCTCACCGAATAGTTGAGCTACGTATTCGGCCGAATATTTATTATTTTTATTTATACAATAACAGACTTGTCAAATTTTTCAAATGACTTTGGATAATATATGAAATATCCTGAACTAATGTTGAAAAAGCTACACAATCATCAACATCTTATGGTTTAGCAAAACATCTAAGTAGTATCTGTATACCTTTTACTGTATATCGTACAGCAGAATGCTGACGATCATCGCTTTATACTTTGATCATCGTTTATTAAAGATTTGCTTGATATATCTAGGCTTGCCCATTAATCCAATGAAGAAATCGGGATAAGTTAAATCTGGCCGGGATGCCCAGATACTATTCAGATTGTTTACTTTTTCTAATATTTTTAGCATTTATTTTGATCTTTAAAGGCATATATTAGGCTTGCCAGATTGCCCGGTTTTATTCGGACTTGCCCAGATATTTGATACAAAATTTGGAAAATCTCCGGTCCATTCGAATTTCACTGAAAAATGTCCGGATTTTGCCCGGATTTTTGTAGGGGAGAGTATCATGGGCCCAGTGGGAATTTCCCAAGTTCTGGCTGTTTTAAAAAAAGTATTTAATTTTTTTATTTTAAAAACTGTGGAGAAACGTGGGCCACCAAATCCAAATTGACAAGATAACGTGTAAAGTTTATGAGTTGACCCAAAACTCAAATTTCATGATTCATTTAGTTGTTTTAAAGCAATTTCAGGTGAAGAAATGAAAAAGAGAGTTGTGTATGATCAAAAAGTTCCTTATTCATGGCTTGTTAACGTTTCGGCAAAATTCCTTATAAAGAATTTTTGTTCGTCTCTATCGCATTGGAAAAAATGGACAAAATATTTTTCACAACTCTCTATTTGGCATAAGAAAACTGTACAGTTAGGAAAAACGTATTTTAAGTTCATAATGTGTATAAAAACACCAAAATATAGGTGGCTCAAGATACCCCACAAAATGTGGCCCACGATTCCCCACAAGCTATGATTTGCAAATTGGTTGCGTTTGTGTGACTTATTGATGTTTCATCAAAAAAATTCTTTTCCACGTGAAAGAACATGACAAAACTAAGAAATCTGGATCTGGATCAGTCCGGCCCAGATTGGTGCTGGAAAAAAAATGTATGATGAATATGCTCAATGATTTTTTTTAAACTTGAGTAATTTCATCAGATTGGGAAACAGGCTTGTTCTGGTAGCACTTAACAGTGAAAAAAAATTAACAAATTTATTTGTTTGTAAATATTGACAAAAATGAGGAAAGATGAATAATAAAGACTAGGTAAACGATTTTAGATTTCTTACCGACATGACTCAGTATCAAAGTCTCCGAAAAACAAATTCTGAATTTTCAATAGAAATGGTACCGTAAAATTGGGTAAGATTAATCCCTTTTTCCATATTTTTCAATTATTTTTTCTGTTAATGTTGCATGTTTCATATTTTAAAAACCAGCTCTGGATTTCCATGAACGTAAAACATGGTTGCAGAAATTTATTAGACTACATACTTTAAATTTGATTTAAAATAATAAAATGATTGGATTGTAATTTTCTTCACTCAACTCAAAACTACATTCTGTCTTATATAAAAATGATCGTAGAGATTACACATTTATTTCTGTGCTAAAACGTGCTCGTTAACGTTGCGATATTCATAATAATTTACATCACTGAAGGGCAGTTCTATTTAAGTGTTGCATATTCAGGATATAAACTTATTTAGCAACTTTGTTCAAATTGCAATGCTTTCAAACTGAGTATTCCTAAATTTGTGAAAAAGTGAAAAATCGAAATTTATTTTAATTTTTTTTCTTAATGTACTCATTTTTTCCAACTGTTAAAACTGATTTCTAAGGAAAAATAAAAAAAACATGAAATGAAGGTTGATAATTTGATTTTGTTGATAATAAATGTTGCATTAACCTAGGTCAGCGGTCGGCAACCTTTTGTGACAGAAGAGCTAAAAATGGCAGATTTATGTAATTTTCCAGTTTGAAAGAGTTTGAAAGACTTCATTTCATCTTTACTACAAATAATGGTGATCGCTAAGATACATAGTATCCTTATGGGAACTCAGTGTTAATATCCTTCTTCACATCGCCACAGATTTTCGTTGTTTTATTGGCAAACAGAAGCGATTTTCTTTCTTCTGAATCAAGCCATTTTCAAAACGATTACAGCTTAGTAAGGTTGAAATTTTGGCGATTTGCCATTGTGACCTGATAAAATTTATCATTTCAAACTTTGGTGCAATTCTTTACTAACACCTATTCCCAGATAACAAACAGACTTTCGATGTGTTCTGTTCGAAAAATTAAAAAGATACATTGAAAATTTTATATCATGAAAATGCATACTACAAGAGGTTAATAAATATAAAAAAATCTAAACGAGGGTTTGTCACTTTTATTTTTTCTCCAAATTCTACCAATAAGCCTAAATTTTTATTGGTTTTGAATATCCGTTAAAAGCCATTGAGGTTTATTTATTTATTTTTTTTTTTTAAAAAAACGAGCACACATAGAGGATCTCAGTGAAACTTCATGTTTCTTTGAAGAGATCTAAATTATACAGTGAGCGAAATAAGAATAGCACCACTATGTGTTTTGCTTGTTAAAATATGAATGATTGATAATTACGATTTTTTTCTTCCACAGTTTGTTTTGAATTGCTTAACGGATAAATCAAGCATAAGTTTACTTTTTTTGGACGTAGCAATTGGCGTTGAGGACCAAAAATGTGGAAAAGGGTGCGAAATAAGAATAGCACAACTTAAGTTTTTCAACAAAAAACAGGATTATTTTTGGAAATTTACTGTGTAAAAGTGAATAATACTGCTTCTACGAATTTTTTGAATAGATGTCTTTTTAGGAGTTTTCCAGAATTCCAAAGGTTTTCAAAGGTATTAAAAGGGGGTTTTAAGAGATGCTCCTCTAGCGTTAAGGAATTTGATATTTGAGCTATAAAACTTTATCAAACTGCTTGATTTCTTCATTTACATTTATAAGTATGATGCAAAATGATGAAACATAGATTTGAGGCTGAGTTTGAATCCAAAAAGCAGGTTGAAATTCAGAAATACTCATGTTTTTTAATAGTCAAACACTATTTCTCTAGTTTTAAGTCATAGATGGCAGCACTATCGTGCCATTTAACCAAATTCATTCCCATTTTCGTATATCCGGGATTAATTAGAGAGTGCTGGATGATTTTGGTCACGAAATAAATCCATGTACCGTGTGGACGCTTTAGAAATTCTAAGATCACTAAATTCAAAAAAAATTAGAATTGCATCAAGCTCACTAAAAGTGACTTTTTTTGACCGATTATCAGAATAAAGTTATACTTTACGATGGAGCTTGATGGACCAGACGGCTAGCAGTATTATTGGTATGATTTGCAATTGAATCGAAAGTTGAGATGAGCAGGAATTTTGGCGGTTGTACATTTTTGTGCTAGTGATTCTTTTGCAAATCCGGAAAAGCTTTCTGCAGAGTGAATTTCCACAAAAATGTGATGGGAAAATACCTCAAAATGATGAACATGGGCCTTAATAAACCTGGAAAATCAATATTGATACTAAATTTGGCTTTCACCGCAAGATAGTGCTGCCATCTACGACTTGAAACTGGAAAAAGTGTGGTTTATTGAACAAAATCAAAGTTTTTGATTTCCAACCCATGTTTTTCTGATTCAAAATCAATTCCGAATGTTTGTTTCATCATTTCACGTCATTTTAATGAAGAAAGTAAGAAGTTTGGTAAAGAATTACAGCTCAAATATCAAATTCCTTAACGCTAGAGGAGCATCTCTTAAAACCCCCTTTTAATACCTTTGAAAACCTTTGGAATTCTGGAAAACTCCTAAAATGCAGTTATCTATTCAAATAATTTGTAGAAGCATTATTATTCACTTTTACACAGTAAATTTTGAAAAATAATCTTGTTTTTGTGGTAAAACTCAAGTGGTGCTATTCTTATTTCGCACCCTTTTTCCACATTTTTGGTCCTCAACGCCAATTGCTACGTCCAAAAAAAGTAAACTTATGCTTGATTTATCCGTTAAGCAATTCAGAACAAACTGTGGAAGAAAAAAATCGTAATTATCAATCATTCATATTTTTAACAAGCGAAACACATAGTGGTGCTATTCTTATTTCGCTAACTGTACTTATGACTAAAGCGTACAATATGTCAAAGTCCTATCACATCACTCTCAGGACTTACAGTCAAAGTAAATAAAATCTCTTGAAAAAACAGTTTTATGAACCTGACACGTTGTACATTGGCTAGAATGGTTCGCTGTCTTTGAAACAAAGTTGTATCAAGCCACAATCTACAATTGTCTCATACATTATGATGGGTTTAGAAGTTGCTGAAGCCCTATAGAAAGCATTTAGTGTATTTTATTGGCAAATTTGGAAGGATTGTCCATCGAAAAGTGCACCTTTTCGCAACACCTTCTTTTTTGTGGTTATTTTTGATGATAAGCGGAATCATTCCCATTTGAAATTAGCGGGGAAATCGATGGAACTAGTAGAGATTTGAATGATTGAAAATACACTTTTTATATAAAAATAACCTATTTTACTTATAGAAAAAAAAACGTTGAAATCATTTAATTTATCAATAAAGTGCTGCAATTTTCTTTTAATTTTTTTTCACAGTTACGTCCACGAGAGGAAACTTATGACTCAACGAAAAGACAAAAATGAATTATATGTTAGACGGATTACTTGGATACAGTTACTTGGAACCGGTTGAAGCGGTTATATTGTACCTGCGAAACCGGTTCTATTATTCATTTATATGATATCAAATGCTAATTTGGTGTTCTACCAAATTTAACAGATTAGTTCCATTATTTTTTTTGGAATTCAAATTATTTGAAAAATCGAATTAAAACGTCTTAAAATAAATAAAATAAAATTAAAATAAAATAAATAAAAGAAAACTGCAACACTTTATTAATAAATGCAATGTTTCCAATGTTTTTTCTATAAGTAAAATAGTTTATTTTTATATAAAAAGTGTATTTTCAATCATTCAAATCTCTTCTAGTTCCACCGATTTCCCCGCTAATTTCAAATCGAAATGATTCCGTTTATCATCAAAAATAATCGCAAAAAAGGAGGTGTTGCGAAAATGTGCACTTTTCGATGGACGAGCCTTCCAAATTTGCCAATAAAATACACTAAATGCTTTCTATAGGGCTTCAGCAACTTCTAAACCCATCATAATGTATGAGACAATTGTAGATTGTGGCTTGTTACAACTTTGTTTCAAAGACAGCGAACCATTTTAACCAATGTACAACGTGTCAGGTTCAAAAAACTGTTTTTTAAGAGTTTTTTTTTACTTTGACTGTAAGTCCTGAGGGTGATGTGATAGGACTTTGACATATTCAACAAACTTATGTATTTTGATCAGATAAACAACTTTGTCGAAAACATCAAAGACCTAGTTTGAAAAACAAAAAAGTTAGCATTTTTATCTCGCTATCGGTGGACCCCTTGGCAAAAATTTTGATACTAGAATATGCACCATGTAAAACTGAACAATGTTGCTGAAGACATCAAATGTCTATCTCTTCATCCCTGGGCGCAATTAATTTCGTACAGCTAGATTGATGTTCTGCACCACTGTGCAATGATATAATGGCAAGTATCTTACAAATGCTAAAACCACCAGCCCACAGAAAGAGTACT